>NC_142372.1:5347027-5552027 GCF_059441005.1 Hippichthys cyanospilos
TAAGAACGTGGGACTTGGACTACTGGTGCTTGCTGCGATGGCTCTGGTGACCATTATAGCTCTGTCTATCGCCTACGACAAGGAGAGGAGCAGGAATCGAAGCAGACCCGGAGACCAAGCGGCGATCAGCAGCGACACCCCCGATCCCACCCCAGTAGTCTCCAAGGACCCGTGGTACCGGTACAGACTTCCTTCCGCGCTGATCCCCACCTCGTACAATGTGACGTTGTGGCCCCGGCTGAAGGCCAACGCAGACGAACTCTTCATCTTCACCGGACGCTCGGATGTGGTCTTCACCTGCCTCCAGGCCACGGACCTGGTCCTCATCCACGCCAGCAAGCTCAACTTCACTACATTCAATGGGCACCACGCTTCGCTGAGGGACTTGTCCGGAGCCTGGACGCCAGCCATCCGCAAGTCTTGGATGGTGGCTGAGACAGAGTACCTAGTTTTGGAGCTTGATGGAAGCCTCACGGAAGGGGCCTCCTACATCTTGCACAGCGAGTTCCAGGGAGAACTGGCAGACAGCCTGGAAGGATTCTACAGAAGCGAATACTTGGAGGATGGCGTGAAGAAGTAAGTTTTTGCAGCATTGGGTGATTTCTCCAGCAATATCTGGATTGAGGTTCTTTACTTTTTCAGAGTGGTTGCCACTTCACAGATGCAAGCCACGTATGCCCGCAAAGCTTTCCCGTGCTTTGATGAACCCGCCATGAAAGCCGTCTTCAATGTCACTCTCATCCACGACCGGGACAAAGTGGCTCTGTCCAATGCCCGAGAATTAGGTTGGATTTTTTTTTTTTAAGCTTTTTACATTTTTTTTTTTTTTTTTGGTTTTGTTCTTAGGTTGGAAAGTTGCTATTTAAAAATAGCAAAAATAGCCTGAATACCAACTATGTTTGTGCTTGTAGATCACAGAACTAAAAGGTTCCTCCTCTAGTCACGAAAGGAACCTTTTAGTGTTCGCTAGATCCAAGCACGAGTTTCCCTGTGCATTTGTGCTGTGCCGTTCTATCTGATTTGTCAAACTTTGTAACGACATTTGTAGCGGTATCTCGAGGCATGTTATATTTAGCAACTCCAGAAAGCAGATGATCTGTTTCATTCTGACTTGTCTACCAGAAAACTGCGTCTCTAATGACAATGTGCATCCAGATAAAACTTCACACAAAAAATATTTACAATATTTAACAATATAACACAATTTTGAAATAATTTACTTCTTTTTCCAGTAAATTTGCCCTTAATTTGAAAAGAAAAATGCACTGTTCCTGTCATGGTATTAAAACGTGTTAAATTAGATTCAACGATACTATCAGAAACTCTGTTAAAGTATCACATACCTCCTGAAGTAACTTCTTTAAGTAATTTACTTGAAGTTACTCAGCAAGTCGGGCTGGGCAATAAATCACATTTAAATTCGACTGAAATGTGAAATTTAACTGTTTTAAAATTCGCCAAATCATGAAATAGATGATTTGCAAAAGTGGCAGAATGCAGGCTGAGTGGTTTGCGTATCAACTAAACTTATTTCGTGCCAGCCATTTTCCCAATAGCTTAAAACATGTTTGAGAGGCCCATTATTTTTACCTTTTTTGGTTCCAATCACATATGCTCATCTCTACAGACCTTTCCTTAAAAATTATTGGACTGGGGTCTTACTCTGGAAGTTAAGTGAAATAACAGTTTTCTCGGTCCTTCAAAAAGGCACTATGAGTGGAAATTGACGAGCAGCAAAATTGTCCAACTGTCCCCACAGACGTCAGCGATGTGGTCATGGATGGAGAGGCAGTCCGAGTTACGACGTTCGAGCCCACGGCCAAGATGTCCACTTATCTGCTGGCATTTCTTGTTAGTGACTTCACCTACATTGAGTCCAACCAACCAAATGCCGTACAGGTAAAAAAAGCACTTGGACCGAGGAGAAAGAAATACATGCATGCCGTTTGATCCATTCAGGAAGAAGACATGTTAATTGCAGTACCTGCACTACGAAACAGGTGGCGGTAATGCTCCTCAAACAGTTTGGCACTGCGCAGCGAACAAAAAACACAAACAAAATGGTTGTTATGTAGATTTCAGTAGACTGAAATCACCTGTTACTTGCACTAATGTCAGCTAAAAAAAAAAAAAAAAAAGGAATTATGCTTTTTGTACTTTTTGTTTTTTTCTTTTATAAACTCTAAATAGTTGGGTCCCAAACTTCTTAGTTGTTTCATACAAAATACCCCAATCTTTTAACTTGTCTTGCCTAAAACAACCCATTTCAGAAAGTTGAGTAACATCGACCCAAATATTGGTTTTAACATCCATTATTTTTTAACCCAGCTGTTCATAGAGTGTACCGAATTCATGCAGGTGCGGGTGTGGGCTCGGAGAAAGGCCATCGAGGAAGGACATGGCGACTACGCTCTCAACATCACAGGGAAAATTCTTCAGTTTTACGAGCGCTACTATAACGCACCCTACCCTCTCCCCAAGTCGGGTAGGTAAACAAAAATAAACACATTTCACATGCACTTTGTAGCTTTAACTTGAAAATTTAGCTTCCTACCCACAAAGATGGTTCAAATTTTTGACTTGATTTGAACGCAGATGTGAATCAGTCCTAGATTATAGTTCTGTTTTGAGCGATTTATGAATGCAAGTCAATTTTTTATAAAGTGCAATCCTATTCCTGTGTGGGGCAGTTATCACTATTGGTAGTGATGGAACTGAATATTAATTCAGTGAGCTACTAAACACATTGATTGTAAGTGAAAAATAATTGAGTTATCAAATTAATCATTGACAAAACAATAACTTTTTACTGCTAAAAAAGGCAATACAAAATGGAGCTATGCATAAGATAATGTTAAGTTAATGTTGAAACTGGTTTTAAATCACTAATTCATATTTTTGTCTCAATATTTTTCACAGCATTTTTTTTTTAACAGATCAATCTACAATAAATGCATGTTGGGTTTATTGCTTTCACTAAAATGGATGAAAATCATAATTGTCCAGAATGACTGAAGATTTTTTTTTTTTGTCCACATCACCCTGCCCTACTTTCTACTTTCAACCAGAGTGCTTTGAAATTCCTCGCGGGGTATTTTGAGCAAGGAGGGCAAGCATCTGTCAGGTGTTAAACTTCACGCCCTGAAATACCGTAATACACACAAGACATCCCACCACTTGTAATTCTTTCAGATTGGGAACTTGACATGTTGACCATTCCATTTCAGTGAATTAAAAAAACAAAAGGACAGCCTTGTAATATATAATTTGGTAAAGGTTGGGACAGTGCACTCACCCAAGCACATATGAAGAAATGTAGAATCTTCTTTGTACTGTATTACGTTATCTGCAATAGAATTTGTGCTTTACCGCCATCTTGTGGCGAGTCTGATTATTTTGATCCTCTCGAATCTCAATTAACGAGAGTTCGATGTATTCGTCTAGTTGTGGGGAAAAAAAACAGATATGATACAGTTTTCAATAGCATCACCGACTTTGCTTCGTTCGGCGGTTTATATAATTTGCATGCAGCAAAACAGCTAAGCGTTGCCTCACCAAATTAGCTAGGAAATCTGGACTCCACTCATTGACCCAGTCTGCAAAACTCCGAGCCTGGCTGTGTTTTTATTCAGTATTTCTTTTGAGAAGAGGTTAACCCCGAACTTTTCTTTACAATAATGCAACCCAACTACGACATTGTGACCAATACAATTGAGTGATTTCTAGACCAGTAACATAATTTGCACATTTAGTTTAGATCTGAATAAAGGCCTGTGTGATGCCTTCAGGACTGGAGTAATCCATTTTGATCAGAGCCCAGATTGCATTGTTCTGAATGGGCTGCAGATGTTTGAAATTTGTAATAATAATGTCTGAATGTCTTTCTAGATCAGGTGGCATTGCCTGACTTTCACGCAGGTGCCATGGAGAACTGGGGCATGATCACCTACAGAGAGACGGCTTTACTTTACGACCCGGACAAATCCTCGACGGGAAACAAACAACGAGTGGCTACCGTCATCGCACACGAGCTGGCGCACATGGTAGGCCATCTCATAATGGTTCTCAATTTTGGTGCTTTGGACCCACGGAGTAGAAAAAAGAAGAAGAAGAAGAACCAAAGGGGGTCCGCAAATCAATTACTGTTTCCTATCTTAGCTTTGGGCTAGTTTAGGCCAGGCAATATGACCAAAGAGTAAAATTTGGATTTTTCTTCAATAATTTTGAACAATAATGTTTTTAATGAAAAAAAGAATCCTTTGCAAAATATTGAGACTAGATAAATAATGGTTTTAAATTATCTTAATGTAAACTTAAAACTCATAGTTTGTGCATAATTTGCTTAAAGGGATAGGGTTAGGGTTTTGCAAAATCTCAATTTCACGTTATAGTTAATGTTCAAATCTTTGATTTATAAAATGATGAATTAATCCAAATTACTTAAATCTATTGTCCAGCCCTCGGCTAGTTATAAGCTTTGTTTTTTTTTTAAACATGCCATTTTTTCAAAATTTAAGAAACCCTCTCTTTTTTTTGTCAATAAAGGAGATAAAGGCTTTGCTTGTATGTTTTTTTATTTAGTGGTTCGGCAACCTGGTGACCATGCGCTGGTGGAACGACTTGTGGCTCAATGAGGGGTTCGCTTCCTACGTGGAGTATCTGGGAGCCGACTACGCCGAGCCAACATGGAACATTGTAAGAGAAATCACACTTTTTACAGTGGGCTGGATATCGATGTTACACTCTCCACACACACACACACACTCATCGTGAAGAAAATTTCTGTTACTGAAACTTTGTCTTGATGAATGTTAATCCATGTTAGATAAAAGGATTCAAGTTTGGAAATGTAAATGTATCAATCTGAGCTACAGTAAATTCTGTCAATTCTCTCACAGAAAGACCAGATCGTTCTTGACGACGTCCTAGCAGTGTTCAACGTAGACGCCCTCGCTTCCTCTCACCCGCTTTCTCGGCGAGAAGATGAAGTGAACACTCCCGCTCAAATCAGCGGGGTGTTCAACAGAATTTCCTACGGCAAGGTGGGCACTCAAAAGTGATGGGAAGAAATCTGTGCTTTATAGTCAGGGTTTTTTTTTGTGGGATCTTAACTCTTAACGGAGAAGCATGTTTAAAAAAAAAAAAAGTACAAAGAGGCAATGTAGAGCAATGAAATGATGTACACATATAAAAAGCCAACATAAAGATGGAAAAAAAATTCAAACAGTAAAACACTAAAACAGGATTAGAGTTTTAAGCTGACTCATACAGAAAACAGGTTTTAAGACTAGCTTTAAAAACTGACAATGAGTTGTGCACCGGGAGCTGATTTCACAATTTAACAGCAAAGGAAAAAGCTTTTGTATGTGTGTGTGTGTGTGTGTTTAAAAAATAATGAAATAGCCTGAGAACTTTAAGATATGCTCAAACATCTCACTTTGGACTAATTTCTCCTTTGTAATTAAAAAATTCCTGTTAAGATAATATGCCCTGAAAGTATATATATAGCTTTCAGACAATTGTTGTTATAATCACCTATGGATTTTTATTTTAATCATGATTACCGATAATCATTTAATTAAAAAGGCTTTTTCCCTCCTCGAACATTTCGCCCACCAAGTTTGAAGTGCACCTCTTATGTGTTCATTTGATTTAAAATTTAAATTTAATGTGCACCGCCTTCAATGTAACATACATAATTGATATGCATTAATACATTATTAATGTAATTGACATTATAATAGTTTCAATATTAATAATTTATTAATAATTAATTTAAAAAGGCACTGCAATTATTTAGCCATTTTGGGTTGTAAAAAGTTAATATTTTGTTCTGTTTTTGGCCAAATTTAGCATTTTGGGGGAAACTATATGCACACACACAAACACACACACACACACTAATACATATATATATTCACCCTAACTCCATCCCAGCACCTTATTTCCCAAAAACTGGTGTTACTTTCAGGGTGCGGCAGTCCTCAGAATGCTGTCCGGTTTTCTGGGTGAAACTGTGTTTGCGAAAGGACTCAGTGTGAGTATCACATATAAAATGGTAAACCCATCCCAATAAAATTGCTATTGATACTGCATTCTCTCTTAGTCTTACCTCAACTCTTTCGCCTTCGACTGTACCGTATACACAGACTTGTGGGATCACCTCCAAAAGGTTAGTAGGACCACCTTGAGCCTCTCGCAATTTCCTTCACCATTTCATTCGACTTTAATTTCATTTTCAGGCGGTGGAGGACACTCCGGGCTTGCATATCCCACACACGGTTCACGATATCATGAACCGCTGGACTCTTCAGATGGGCTTTCCGGTAGTGAGCATCAACACCAAGAGTGGACTCATTACCCAGAAGCACTTCCTGCTGGATCCAGAGTCTGTGGTGGACAGGCCCTCGGAGTTCGAGTAGGGTTATACTCTGACCACAAACTTTACACCATGACCATAAAGCAATTGCGAATATAAAACAACATGTACAGAATACTCAAGATTTCGTGTATGGTCTAGTCATTATACAGTTAAATTCAAATTCTTTAGTGCATTGTATTTTTGTAGGTGAGCTCAGGTGAGGGAAAAAAAAGTGAAGGTTGAGAAAGTTTGAAAAATTGTTGTGTTTTCCCGCTCCACAGTTACACTTGGTTTGTGCCCATTAAATGGATGAAGAATGGTGTTGAGCAGCCACAGTACTGGCTTCTCCATGAAACAGGTACCTCGAAGTTCTAGTTCCTGCACCCTTATTTTATTTATCTATTTTTTAAATTCCTGTCCCACACTAATTTTCTCTAGACACCCACCCTCAAATGAGAGCCAAGGGGCTCAACTGGGTGCTGGCCAATACCAACGTGTCGGGCTACTTCAGGGTCAACTACGACACGGACAACTGGAATCGTCTGATTTCAGTCCTGGAAGCAAACCACCTGGTGAGTCTGCAGAGTTATACTCCGCAATCTGGGAGTCTGCCTTCGTTCCCTTTTGATCAAAATGCAATCATTCTTCCCTTTGCGGAAATTCCAACGAAAAATACGATACAGACTAAAAATGTTCGCTACTCTTTACATTATGACGTTGCGGAACTTTGTTGTCCTACATTGTTCTTCTTACCATGATGTGGTCAACATTGCTTTTTTTTTTTTTTTTTAATTTTGTCTTTGGGTCATATTTCTTGCAGACAATTCCCATCTCCAACCGAGCTCAGCTCATTGACGACGCTTTCAACTTGGCGCGGTAACAACAGCAACAGCAATTAACTACATTTTCGTTTTTATTATTTGATTATATTATCACGATATAATACAGTGTAAAAAGAATCATATATAAACATGTTTTTAGTGGAATGGCAATGAGTTGCTCCTATATTTTAGAGCCAAAATGGTAAACATCACACTGGCCCTGAGGACCACCAAGTACTTGTCCAAAGAGACGGAATACATCCCGTGGCAGTCGGCAGTGGGAAACCTCTACTTCTTCTACCTCATGTTTGAACGCAGCGAAGTCTACGGACCTTTACAGGTTGAAAAAAAGAAACACATTTGATTGCAGTTCTTTTGGTAGGGTGGACCTATGCCCCCTTTACGTACAAAAAGTGTAAAAATGCAATTATAGCAAAAATAACTATGATGTATTAATTTATAAAATTGAAATAGGAATATTTGTTCTGTCATAATTAGAGTATTGTGGCTTTTGAAGGCTTTTGCATTATGGGAGTCCAAGCTAAGCCAATCATTGAAGTCGTTAAAAGGCTTGCAAATGTCATAAGTTGGCTGCTAGCCCCACCCGGTGGTTTTGGGGTGTCAACACAAAAATTTCGATTACGCTCTGTTAGTAAGTTGCCGTTGACAGGATTGATGAAAACAATCGTGGGAAATTCTGGATAAAAACATTTGTTTTGAAGGTGTCCAAAATTGACAATATTTCCAATTTTGAATGGTACTAAATGAACCCGACAAGGGCTAGAAACAGAAACACCAGCAATGGCAGTGAGCACATTGCAGATGGTATGTGGAAAAATTATTCATTAATTCGACAAACCAAAAGCAGAACAACTGTCATGTCAAAGTTCTAGTGGAGACAGATTTTACTCCACTGGCAGAACTCCAAAGGCTGGATCATAGTGAATGCAGTGAACAGTTTAGCGCTGTTGAGTTCTCAGCCAAGATGGCATTTAGCATTAGCTATGAGGTAAACGTCCTTATTTTACGTCTTAAGAATAGTTTGTCAATTGCCCTCAGTTTGCTTTTCAATTAGCATGTTGTGTCATTTGAAGCAATATTGCTACAAAGGACAACAAGAATTACTTGCATGCTAACGTTATCGTATTGTTAATAGCTGTACGTTAGCTGTGGACACACTGTTCCAAAGTCTCCATTGTGCTGCAACAGCCCTCAACAAAAATCGTGTCCTTGCTTTACATCGTGATGGACTGAATGAAGTCAATGTTCTCTTTAATGCAGGCATACACCAGAAAGATCGTCCAACCTCTTTTTGAGCACTTCACCAAGATTACGCGCAACTGGACGACAGAACCTGAAAGAATCACCGACCAGTAAGCGAAAGCACAAAATGATTTATTCCTTAGGTTTAAAAACTGTTTTGGTTTTAAACCTTAAAAGGTTTGAAGCCTGTTTTGGTATTTATGTATGCTAACATAAGTATGTTCATCTGCCAGCTAACCTCCATTCAAACTGTACCGTCAGGTACAATCAATTGAACGCGGTTGGAATGGCGTGCGGAGTGGGCGTGCCGGCCTGCACTGAGCTCATCAAAAATTGGTTTAAACGCTGGATGGACCATCCCGAACACAACCCGTAAGGTTTTTAAAAATAGACTCGACATCATGTTCATTTTCAAATAGCATCCTGTTTATGGGGCAGGATCCATCCCAACCTGAAAAGCACGGTGTACTGTATTGCCCTGCGCCTGGGCGGTGTGGACGAATGGGACTTTGTCTGGAGGATGTTCAAGAATGCCACGCTGGCATCTGAGGCATCCAGGCTCAGGTCGGCCTTGGCCTGCACCAAGGTGCCCTGGCTGCTCAGCAGGTAAAGAATAAATGGATGGATGGCTGGATGGCACCTAGCTAGGTGATAGGTACAGTACCGGATAGACAGCTATTGAGGTAAATAGCTAGACAGCAAGTTAGCTTGATAGGTAGCTAGTATACAGCGAGATAGCTAGGTTGATCTGTATGTATATAAATAGTGAGCTCACTAGCTTTTTAGGTACATAGACAGTTAGCTATATAGGTAGATATAGAGGCAGCTAGCTTGGTTTGTAGATTGACAGCCGGCTAGCTTGAAAAGTAGATAGACAGCAGAGATCTGAAATCCAGGTCCAGAAAGTAAAAATCCTGCCACAGTTTGGCTTTACCCACGGGTGCTTCTCATCATATTGCACTTAAATGAGCTTGTTAACTTACCTGTTAAGTGAAAGCACATGTGGCCAAAGCCAAACTGTGGCAGGGTTTTTACGTTCTGTAAATGATTTTCCCATCTCTGATAGACAGCTAACTAGCTAGCTAGTTTAATTAGTGATTACATATCCAGCTAGCTTGAAAAGTAGATAGACAACTACAGTATTTAGCTTGCTTAATAGGAAGGTGGTCAACTAGCTTCTTAGCTTGTTAGGTTGATGAACAGCTAGCTAGATAGGTAATAAGCTGCATGTACGGACAGACGGATGGACAGAGCTGCCATGACTGACTATTATTGACTGCTAATATTTATTTCAATACTATTTTGTGTCATCAGGTATCTAGAATACACTTTGGACCCAACTAAGATCCGCAAGCAGGACGCCATGTCCACCATTGTAAGTGTGGCCCACAATGTAGTGGGTATGCCTCTGGCCTGGGACTTTGTCAGAGGACGTTGGAAAGAGCTTTTTGAAAAGTGAGTGCATGCCTTTATTATACTTGGCTTAAAAAAAATAAAAATTAAAAATGATTTTCGGAAAAGGTTGAGAGTTGATAAAATGTATTTGTGTCTTATTCTTCTTTTAATTTGTATTCTAATAGAGAATGATGGCAGTTACAAGAAGTTAGTTTTGTGTTTTCCACACATCTTTTTTTACACTTGTATGACATAAAAAAATTAATGTATTTAAGTTTGTTTTCCGTGTTATAGTAGCAAAGGTCTTATTTTTTGGTTCCTTTGTGTTTTTAGCTATGGCAAAGGATCGTTTGGCTTCTCCTCGCTCATCAGGGGAATCACTAAGCGCTTCTCCACAGAGTTTGAACTGAAAGAGGTATTGCTTGTACTTGTGACTAGAGGGCAGTGTTTTGTCCAAATGAAACTCCTCATCGGACTTCAACTGTTCATTTGCTCACCTAGCCTATTTTTTCCCCATTGTACTTCTTCTCTGCAGCTGCAGAGATTCAAAGATGACAACGCTGAGGTTGGTTTTGGCTCTGGCACTCTGGCCCTGGAGCAGGCCATGGAGCAGACTTCAGCACAGATCAAATGGGTTACGGAGAACAAAGGCCCAATTCTGGACTGGTTCTCTCGGGAGTCCATGTGAAAAGGAAGGAATAACTTCTCTCTTTTTTTATTCGATAATCATCAGGATGGCTAATTTCTGCACCATGTTGTTATAGCGTGTGCGCTTAAAATGGTGGCTTTCAAGGCGATTAGAACAGCTGATGGTGCAAAAATCCATAATGATGCCTTTGATACAAGTGTATCAAAAAGCTTCCTTAGTCTTGATGCTATTGTGCATCCTAAAAGGCTCTTTTTTTCCCTGTGGAAAAGCAGGAATATTACCAAGTAATCCCACTCAACTTGTATTTTTTTGTTAAATGTTTTATTGGAATAACGTTACATAAAATGACAGTATTGCAACGTTACATTGTAGCCTACACAAATATAGAACAGGCAGTATAACAAAAACAGCACAAGCATCATCTTTTATTGTGACACCAATAACACATTTATGTTGGTTAAATAAAATTCCTGGAAAAGTCAAAGACTTAGCGTTAATCAGCTCATTATTTTGAGATGTGAAATTCCCCAGCTTTCTTGAATGCACTATTTCTTTTATGGACTCCAATGATGTGGAGGGGTCTTAATGCTGTGATGCATCAGCCAGTCATAGGCTTTTCTAATGATTTGTAATTTTTCAAAGCAAATACTGCACGTGTCTACCACCAAATGACTGCAAACTAAAACTTACAACCAAAGATATGGAAGCTGATAAGAGCTGAATGATAATACATGTGAAGGATTTATCTAAGTTCATCTACCTGTTAGCCACCAAACTCTTTTTCTAATGAGCTAATTGGTCACAAGAAAACAAAAATATTGTATGCCAATATATTAGGTAGTTGGTTTTATTGAGTTTGAGGTCCCCTTTAATAAACAAAGTTCTAGGTTTGTCCACCACTTCCAATTGTCGTCTGAAAATGCATACATTAGCCTCGTCTACTGTCATTGAAAACTTTATTTGTTTTTAATATCTCCAAAAAGCTAGTCTAAAAAGGTCTGTGACAAAAACACTTATTCAGTCACCAAAACTGGGACTAGTTGAAAACTAGATTTTTACATATGTGTCGTTTGTTTCAACTGAATTTGATGTTTACAAAAAGATGATTTTGTGGTTTTCAAAATAAGATTTTTTCACGTACTCAATGGTATTTGTAATTTCATGGAAAAATCTTGATTTCTCTGTTGTACGAAAATGCATACCAATGTACAAAAACATGCACTGTGCAGAAGATTAAACTTGTTCCATTATTTACGAATACACCTTTAGCTTTTTTGACAAATATATTAAATCATATCTTCATGAAACACCAATTTGGGTGCTTTGAAAATTCCATTTTCTCTTGTCAAAGCAAAAATATGTTAGCCTTGAAGTTAAATCTTATTTATATTTGCATATTTATGTGCTGTACTGTGGTTAAATGGAAAAGTCTAAAATGTCTGATTTAGATTTGTTTTTCTATTTAGTTTTTGGTCACAGTAATTGTTAAGCGGTTGAAGATATCTTCTTCATACTGTACACTTCATATCAGCATTGCACCATTTCTACACTGATGTCACGTACCCGTGTCATGTTTTCCCGAAATCTTTTTTGGATGCACCCGCTTTCTGGTTCTTCAATTTTTAAAACGCCAACTTCAAGGTTTTCCCCTTGTTTTAGAAGCAGTGTTCACCCGAACTCATCACTTTAATTTTTTTCTTTTCTTTTAAAGATTATTACAGTTTCATGTGTTTGTTAAGTGTGTGTACGTGTGTTGTACGTGTGTGTTAGGGGGGAGTTTCTGTGACTAAATGTGATGATAAACACACCTCCTTCCCGGTTGCTCAGTGTAAGATGAGCTGTTCCATTAATTACACATCAATGGTGTACGCACATATTAATTTTGCGACGCAAATGCTGACATACAGATTTAGCATGCAACCACAATCGAAGTGGCTAAAGACTAGCATGAACGTAGAGATGAGAATATTGCTAATCCGCACAGCTCAACTCAATTTAAAATTTTCTAACATTTGTGTTAGAAAAACAAGGGTAAATTAAGATAAATAAACAGTATATACATATTAAGGTTATTTAAAAATGTAAATATCATATATATATATATATATATATATATATATATATATATATATATATATATAATATATATATATATATATATATATATATATATATATATATATATATATATATAATGGCTGTTAAATTTAAAACAAACTTTTGAGATAAATTAACATTTTATGAAGCATTTAAAAAAGTGAAGTCAGTTAACACAATTGTATTTACTGCCTGTGGAAACTAAACTTGGGCAGCTTGGGAGGTTTTCGCACATCCTCGTTGCAGTGCGGACTAAGCAGTTTCGATTCTGGCTCCCACCTTCCTTTATGGAGGTTGCATGGTCTCAACATACTGTAGTGCTGTGAACTAAATAATCACAAAAGTTCCCATAATTAATCGTAATTAATTACATTTTCAACCACTTTATCTTCAACGCCTTTAACATTGTGTGTAAAACCTGGGATTTAATGTGAAATCATCAAATTAAAAATAGTTCATTTCAGAGATTGTTTTAATCTTTCGTTGATCTTTTACAATGATTCATTTCCTGTGAAAAACAACAGTTGAACAAGACTCCCAAATGTGACTCATTACTACAGGAGTTTTCTTATAATCTCCCCAGAAATAATTCTCAAAACTTCAAAGGGTAAATACTTAATAAAATTTGAATGATCTCCGAAGGAAAGGTTGTAACCTAATATATGTGTGTGTGTGTGTGTGTGTGTGTGTGTGTGTGTGTGTGTGTGTGAGTGATATATATATTTTAAAAGGACTATTTAAGTGTCACACTGCCACGCTATATGTATTTGAGTTCCTGTAGGTGTGACTAGGTCGCACTGTGACTAGGGCTAAACGTGTCCTCTCAAGTCCAAACCACTGAAACATTTCCATTGCCCACAAGTGTCCCAGAGGCAGCCAGCCCAAATGCAGGGTTTGCTAGGAGCTCGGGCCGAGGCGGATTTCAACTCAGGTTCTTGAACACGGGACACTGGCTCAAAGATCAAGACAAGATTGCTTATCTTGGTAGCCTTTTACACCTTCTTCAAACCCCGCCTAGCCTGCAGCCACAAAAACTTGGGACTCAGAACGTGAGGAACATTCAAGACGGACGCAGACAACATGAGAGGAGTTTTCCTCAGCAAAGGAGCGGTGGTGGCGCTGTCGCTGGTCGGACTCGCCGCTTGTGCCACCATCATCGCCCTCTCGGTTGTCTACGCTCAAGAGAAGGCCAAGAATGAAGTAGGAACCACAACAGAGACCATCACTACCTCGACCAGCTCTCCGACCACCTCTACTACCGCCTCCCCAAAGGAACCATGGCATCGTTACAGGCTCCCCCATTCCCTCGCCCCCATTTTCTACAATATCACCCTTTGGCCCCGGCTAGATCCCCGAGAGGACGGCGTGTACTTCTTCACCGGCCGTTCCTCAGTAGTCTTCACCTGTGTGGAGGACACGGACCTGATTCTTATCCATGCCAACAAGCTCAACCTGAGCACATGGGATGGTGGACACCTGGTCCAGTTGAGGGGCCTCAATGGGGTGGAAGCACCCACCTTGAGCAGGACTTGGTTGGAGATCCCCACCCAGTATTTGGTGGTCCAGCTGGGGAGCAGGCTGAAAGCGGGAAGCACGTATGAGATGCTCACCGACTTTGTGGGCGAGTTGGCTGACGACCTGGGAGGATTCTACAGGAGCGAATATGTGCAAGACGGGGATAAAAAGTAATTCTTTTTATTGTTTTATTACCAGTTCAACTTAGACTTTGTTGATGGATTGGAAAAGGGAATTTTAGGACTCTATTTCGGTTGGGCGACTCGGTGCACGGCCTCACAGTTAAGAGACCGGAGTTCAAATCCAGCTGGCTTGGGCCTTCCTGTGGAGTTTGCATGTTC
Source organism: Hippichthys cyanospilos (assembly GCF_059441005.1). NCBI lineage: Eukaryota > Metazoa > Chordata > Actinopteri > Syngnathiformes > Syngnathidae > Hippichthys > Hippichthys cyanospilos. The sequence goes on from NC_142372.1 coordinate 5,361,470, forward strand.
TCCCCCGGCCCGCGTGGGTTCTCTCCAGGCACTCCTGCTTTGTCCCACACTTCAAAAACATGCATGGCAGGTGTATTGGACATTCTAAATTGTTCTGAGGCCTGATTGGGTGAGTGAATGGGTGTTTGTCTCTGTGTCAGCTGGGATAGGCACCAGCAAGCCTGTGACCAGCAAGCCTGCGACCTTTGTGAGGATAAGTGGCTATAAAAAAAATACATGGATGGATAAATTATTTATGTCGTTAGCAAATCCACTTTTTAGGATGTCTAAGAGATCTTTAAGAGCTAAAACAATAAATTACTTTGTGTACTCAACTCTTTCAATACCAAAAGCATATTTTTAAGTGTTTTAACAATTCAGACATTCAATCTCAAGTACTTTAATGCATTTCTTTAATTTCTGTCAAGTGTTTGGCTAAATGATTTGTATTTAAATAAACTAAAATAATTGATTACTTATGCACTTAAGTGTTTAATCCATTATTTTAGGTAATTAAGTACTAAACTAAATGACAACTTAAAAGTATTTGACAATTAAAGTATGCAACTACTGGAAGTACTAAAATAAGCAATTACAGTAAGTACTAAAGTCCCCTAATTGTTCCCCAAATCTAATCTGGATTGCTGGTATCTGATCTAATGTGTTGTACTTTTTTGGACATGGACATTATTTTCTAAATGTTTGTCTCATATCTATTTCAATTCTGGCCATGTATGTTCAGTAGGCACGTTTTATTGCCTTAATTAGACAAGGTCACCACGTGAGAAAATGCTTCTTATCTGTGAGGAACTCTCAAGGGCCAGGCTATTTTGAAAATGTCAAACTTATTATGTCTCTTATTATAACTTATTATACAGTATAAAATGGACCCAAACACTAAGCCTTACCCACAGGTCCTAGATAATTGAACTAACCCTGCAGATGTTTTCCCCAGCCCCAGGATAGCTTCTCCGGGAAGACGCACCTGTGTGTAAGACGCACCCTCAATGTTGGGGTCAAATTTCGGTATTTTCTATGTTAGCGTTTATAAGACTCACCAACACCTTGGCGACGATTTCAAAACTATGGCAAAACAGAATAAATCTCATCTTCCTTAACACTTCATATTTTCGTGTTCATATTCGTAAGTTATATATTTGTTGCGCGTTAAGTGTGTTTCAGATTTTTCCACATTGTGAACCCCTCACCAGTGTGACATTGAATATAGCATAACTTGAGCATAACAATTGTTCTTCTTTTTCCTCACGAGTCAGCTTGAGTTAATTTTGCCATTAATACCCGAAATTGTGCAGCATCCGTGTTTCACCAAGTTTGTGACTGTGTGTAAATGCCAAAAGACCGCCATTAAAAAACTGGTCAAATGGAATACCTTTCTGTGTTCTATAACCTGTGCTCACAGCTTGGTGATGTTAATTGAATCAGCTGGAGACATCACAACCTTTACGTGATCCTCTCGGTTTGAGTAATATTCCTGTGTGTCAATAACATCCTGGGGGCCATAGAAAACCTTCTTGCTGAGCTGAGGTATCAGCAAATCTAATATAATGCTTTTTAATGCATTGGCAGGATTAGTACATTGTCAAATTGAGAGCAAGTTCATTGGAACATGAAACAACCTATTGCTAAATTGTCTTACAGTGTCTCCAAAAAGCCGGTTCTTGTCTACAAGTATACATTTCCATTGTGAAAAAGCTTGAGAAGCGTTCCCGAGACGGTCTAATTCTAACACCTGAACCAAAGGCCACAATTTCTGTGTACGTATATCAGGGTTCTGGCCACCACTCAGATGCAGCCGACAGACGCCCGCAAAGCCTTCCCATGCTTTGACGAACCCGCCATGAAAGCCGTCTTCCACGTGACGCTCATCCACCCCCGGAACACGGTGGCCCTGTCCAACGCCATCAACCACGGCAAGTCCCTTTACCGCTTCCCTGCCAATGACGCGTTTTAATTATTGTCATTATAGTTAATGTGCGAACATCCTGCACGCAGAGCCCGTCAACGTCACGGTGGATGGGCAGAATGTCCTGAAGACCAGCTTTGAAGCCACGAAGCGGATGTCAACCTACTTGCTGGCCTTCGTGGTGTGTGAGTTTGGATTCATCAGGAACAAACCGGATGCAGATGTTCTGGTAAATATCTACATTAAGGGGATTCCAAATCACGAAGCTGTTATTATTTTTGCAAATTCAGGTCGAATTTTCATTTGGAGCACTTCTAGGTGCTTGGACTTCCTACTTTTAGACTATGTTGACAATTTGCCTTTGAGGAGAGCATAATCTCTTGAGTTGGCAATGCCAAGTGAGTCAGGGCCTGGTGGGCCAGTCTGAGGTTTTTGCTGGTGGGTCGCACACTGCAATCATTGTGGACACTGTGAAACATACTGGACTACTCACTAATTATTGCATACGACATATTAATTAGCAACAGGGGGTGGCGGTGAGGGGACGTCGCGCCTCCTGCCGAGCTGTTGACATCATCGGTGCTTTATGGATACAGCTGCTGGATTTAAAGCGCAATTAATGCAACTGTCTTATTATTAATATTATTTGAATTCTTTTGTTTTGCAGGTCAGGATCTGGGCCCGCAAGAAGGCCCTCCAAGAGGGCCAGGGAGACTATGCCCTCGAGAAGACTGGACCCATCCTGGCTTTCTTTGAAGGCTACTATAACTCCTCCTACCCACTTAGCAAGTCTGGTACATTGGTTTTACAGTATTTGATCTTACCGTATTTTGGTTAGTTTCTCATGCTATATACATACGTGTATATACGCGTATATGTATACGTGTGTGTGTATATATGTAAAGTAGTGCTGTCAGACGATTAATTACAAAATGTTTGCAAAAGATTAATCGCAATCACATTTACAACACTTAATTTTAATACAGCTAGATGTTTAGTTGAGTAGTTCCCCCCCCCAATTTCTTCAAAAATTTCTAATGAGATGTTTAGTTGAGTAGTCCCCTCCCACCCCCCAATTTCTTCAAAAATTTCTAATGAGCCGTCAAGCAACTTTTAAAGCAAAACCATGTCGACGTTCAGCTTTGTCGTTGTGCTGGCGTCTCTTTTCTCAGTTTCACAGTTTAGCTGCCACAAAAAGTAAATAGATCTGTATTACCTGAGTTCATTTTTTTTAACTTTTCAAAAAAAAAAAAAGACATGACTGAATCTTCAAAGTTAACGCTTTAACTCTGACATTCCTAATCGAAATGAAGCATCAACGTTTTGAAATCAATTCTGAGAGTCCTCTTCTTGGTTCCACTCAATTCCCGATTCTCAATGTGTACATCAAATACTATGTAGATGTATTACACCAATGGCACATAGTTACTCTTAATTTGTCTCTTCTTTTTAAGACCAAATCGCTCTACCTGACTTTAGCGCGGGGGCCATGGAGAACTGGGGTCTGATCACATACAGAGAGAGTGCCCTATTGTACAACCCAGCCGTGTCTTCTAATGAGGACAAGGAGTGGGTGGCCACCGTCATCGCTCACGAGCTTGCACACATGGTATAATGAGATACGCACACTGACCGCATCCAATATTATGATTCATGACAATTATAATACAGCATTAGGATACGTTGGTATGCTAAATCTTTTGTTTTCGTCGTCAGTGGTTCGGTAACTTGGTGACCACGCGCTGGTGGAATGACTTGTGGCTCAACGAAGGATTCGCCACTTATGTCTCCTACCTTGGAGCCGATTATGCAGAGCCACTCTGGAATATAGTGAGTTCCGATTTTACTTCATTTAAGGGTGCTATCTGTTATTAATTCATTAATTTTCAGAAAGATGTGATGGTGCTGAACGACCTCATGAGTGTGATGAAAGTGGACGCGTTGGCCTCGTCGCACCCGCTGTCGTCCAAGGAGGAGGACGTGATGACGCCGGCTGACATCAGTGCGCTCTTTGACACCATCACGTACAGCAAGGTGAGTCTTCCTCCTCAACGGCTGTATGTGGACCTTGCAAAGTGCTATTTTGTTTTTACCTCCTGCAGGGAGCGGCGGTGCTCAGGATGCTGTCGGAGTTCATCACAGAGTCGGCCTTCTCCAAAGGTCTCCATGTGAGTGGAGATGATAATGGTATTTGTGTTAATTAGCATGTAGCACGCTAAATGCTATCATTTTGTTTTGATGTGCGTGCAGACGTATTTGGAGGAGTTCAAATATGATAACACCGTCTACAATGACCTCTGGGGCCATTTACAAATGGTAAGAATTAAAGCATCTTGTAATGATAGGAAATAAGAGATAAGATACACTTGTTTAATTATTACACTTGCAAGACACTTAACAATATTACAAAATCTATACCGTAAATAAACAGCTGAAGATTTCATGTCAACAGTTTGACCCTTATTGTGTTTGTGTATTGTTTTTCTTTTGTTTATAATACTGCATGTCTTTATTATTATTATTTATTTCATTTTTTTCAATCGTTAATTATTTTATTAATTATATTCATTTTTACATAATTATTTTCATTTATACATTTTCAAATGTATTTTTTGTAGATTTTAGTTTATTATACTGTTTGGGTTTTCATTTGTTTTTAGATTCATTTCTTGTGTGTTGCTTTTTGTTTGTTTTTCATTTTTTGTTTGTTTTTCATTTATTATCGATTTTATCAAGTTTTATCGATTTTGTTTTATCGGTTTGTCATACTGTGTGTTTTGGGGGTTGTTTTACTATATATCCTTTAAGGCAGTTACACTCCTCGTTGCAAATTTATTATACTTTTCTCAGGCCAGCATTAACATCTTCTCACATTTCTCTTTAAACACTCTCATGATACATGTGTGCTCAGTATATACATATATATGTAAATTCCTACTGTGTGCATGTGTCCAGCAGTATATGCCTGAACAGAATTAAATCATGGAAACCAAATCCTTTTCGTTGATCCCAGGCAGTGGATGCGGCCGGCCTGATGCTTCCTCACTCTGTAGAGGTCATCATGAACCGCTGGATCCTCCAGATGGGTTTTCCGGTGGTCACTGTGGATACCGGAACCGGCACCATCTCTCAAAAGCACTTCCTGCTCAACCCGAAGTCACCTGTAGACAGAAAGTCCCAGTTCAAGTCAGTTTGAAAGTTTTTTTCGTAGCGGTGGTAAGGGTTCAAGTGCTGTAACTGTCAATTTTGAGCTACTTCCATATCATTTTAAAGGGAATGATCCACTTTCTACCACCTTATCCAGAGTCAGGGTGTACAGTATATACTGTACATAAATCATAATGTTGCGCATCATTTTGTCCCCCTCCAGCTATGAGTGGTATGTCCCTATCACATGGACAAAGAGCGGCGGAGATGCTAAGCAGTACTGGCTACTTGACAAGGAAGGTATGAATTCAATTCCCATTTATGATCATGATAAACCGGACAATTAAAAAACAAACAAAGCACCGGGTCTCTGGTATATATTCCTTCCACTTTGTATCGGAATGGCGAAATTGGACACATGATGCTAGTATGTGTGTGTTGAGCCAGAAAGCAACCCCGACATGGCTCTGGGTCCCCGCGAGTGGCTCCTGGCCAATATTAACATGACAGGCTACTACAGGGTCAACTACGACCCCCAAAACTGGGAGCGTCTTCTTGCCAAGCTCGACTCCAAGCACCAGGTAAGCGAAACCATCCCCGGACTTCCCCAAATCTCGTTTGGGACTTCAACCCCTTGGCGTCTTTCAGGAAATTCCGCTCATCAACAGAGCGCAGATCATTGACGACGCTTTCAATCTGGCCAGGTACCCTCGATTATCTTTTGAGTTGTGCAGGTTGAAAAGAGACTTTTTCTATTGTTAGGGCAGAGATGGTGAGCAGCACTCTGGCTCTGAGGACCACTAAGTTCCTCCAGAAGGAAATGGAGTACATCCCCTGGCAGACGGCCATCAACAACCTGCACTACTTCTACCTCATGTTTGACCGCACTGAAGTCTATGGGCCCATGCAGGTAGCTAGCTTTGACTATACCCAACTCAACTAGAAAAACAGGAAGGATTTGAAGGTTCTCTGCATCTTCATGCTTTGAGGCTTACATGAAAAAACAAGGCACGCCCTTGTTCAACTACTTCCAAGATCTGACTGCAAACTGGACCAAGATCCCCGATAAGCACACCGACCAGTAAGCAGGCGTACCTAATGAAGTGGCCTGCTAGTGTGGCATCATTCATGGTGTCTGTGTGCGCGTATGTCCTTGTGAAGGTACAACATGGTGAACGCCATCGCCAACGCCTGCAGCACCGGCGTAGAGGGCTGCAGGGAGCTCACCTCCGGATGGTTTTCGGACTGGATGAAAAATTCCAGCAACATGTAAGTTTACCTTGAGAAGCTGCATGTAGTTATTTAGCTCTTCTATGTCAAAGGGCACGAACAGAGATAGTTCGGCTCTCAAAACACATTTTCCTTTGCAACATTAAGTTCCAAATAAGTTTGAAAATATTTACAAGTACGTTCAAACGTATTTATAAGTATGTTTGAACATATTTTCAAACACCATATGAGCCGCAGGTTGTAACATCAGATACATATGCAGAAAGATGGCAGATGGAGGTTTTTTAAAAATGTTTGTTTTTATGTAAAACTTTTTTTTTTCTTCGAACTGCCTGCAACATCGTGCCGTCAACACTGGCTGAACATGCGTGCACGTTTAGAAAAAAGAGCAGCACCAAAATATATTCAACATATCACTCACACACTCTGACTGTTAGAATACTGTGCCAGCACAACAGTAAGATGCCTTAACTAGTAAAGAGTGCCCCCTTGTGGTGAGTGAAATAGGAGTTCAAACTCAAAAGCAATACAGTACTTCAATAGCGACTTCTTCTGTCTTCCTTTGTTTACAAGGAGATTGCCCTCTGGTGACTATTAAAAAAAAAATTGCAGATGAGCCGCACTAGACTATAAAAGCCACACTTGAAAACATGCAGGAAATCTCCTTAATTTCTTTGCATTCCTGTCCAGGATCAGTCCCAACCTGAGGAGCACGGTGTACTGTAGCGCCATCGCAGCAGGGGGCGTGGAGGAGTGGGACTTTGCGTGGGCCATGTACAAGAACGCCACCATCGCCTCGGAGGCCGACAAGCTCATGTACGCTCTGGCGTGCGCCAAAGAACCCTGGCTGCTCAACAGGTTAGCAACTGACTTTCGCTGTCTACGGCCGTTATTGCCGGTGCTTAGTTCTCCGGCTGTGTGTCAGGTACCTGCAGTATACTCTGGACCCGGAGAAGATCCGCAAGCAAGACGCCGGCTACGTCATTTGGTACATCTCCGACAGCCCGGTCGGACAGCCGCTGGCTTGGGACTTTGTCAGGAGCAACTGGGACTACTTATACAACGAGTACGTGAGTCCACATTTTACCAGGAGGAAAGTGTGTACATTATCATCTTAAGCTTATCAATATAAACTTAGCAAGAAAGTATAGTTAGTGAGGAATTATCTTCAATAAAAATCAAACTGAAAAAGCACTGACTAATGTATCAATTTATAACAAGGATGAAGCAGAAATAAGATTCAATAATTCAAATGTACATGCATAAAAAATATTTTTTTTTTCGGTGGCACAGGTTCTGCGCTCAGTCGTTGGGCTTTTGCAGCCTGGTTGCCGACGTCACCACAAGATTTTCCACCCAGTTTGAGTACCAACAGGTACGTTTTTTGTTTTCCAAAAAAAAACACAATCCGCCATCTTGAGCCATCATGTGCACTTGGCAGCTCCTTGACTTCAAAAAGCAGCACGAGGGGCAGCTGGGAGCGTCCGGCACATACATGGACCAGGCCTTGGAGAGGACCCGGGCCAACATCAAGTGGGTGTCCTTGAACAAAAAACAAGTGCTCCACTGGTTCACCACTGAAGCCTCGGCCTCTCACTAAAGCTTTCTTGCTGGCCACTTCATTAGGTACACCCGCACCACAGCCAATACATGATACTGACACAATTACGATTGTGATGATGTCATTAGGTCTACTCAATGAATTGAATATGTGATGCAAAGAATGTTTATTTGTAGAATCTCTTTTTTTGTCATGAGCTGACGATAAAAATTCAGGAGTTACTTGCTTCTTTTAAATGGGCATTCTCTACGCATTGTGGCACAATGTAGCTCAAGCCAAGTATCGATATAATCGATACAAAAGTTGGTATCGTATTATACTCATACCAAAAGGTTGGTAATTATCCTCTGCATTGATTGATTGATGTATTTATTATTCTTATTTTTCTACGTTTGTCGTGGGTTCATCATTTTTTTTGCTGGCGCGCCAGCTATAGCTTCAAACTTTCAGTGCCGTGGATGAGAATTGTCATCTTTTAAAATCGTAATTACAATTATGAATAATAAAATTCTCGTCAAATACGTTTTCTTCTAATGGAGGGTAGCTGACACCCTTAACTAATGCTTACCTAATATAAGCCAAATGAGCATTGTAGTGATAACTGTGACCATTGGGTGGCAGTGTTTCCACACATACAACACAGATATTACCTACGTGCAATTCAAAGTAAGGAATGGAAATCAATCTTTCATATGAAAACACCCATTTTTACACAGCCATAACACAATATTCTGTCGGCCTTAAAAGATGAGTGAAAATGCTTAATATACTGACCCTCTAGAGGTTTCCCTTACCGATAAAGCTTGTCACTGAAAGAGTTAATACTATTTAAAGTTATTTAATGTTTGGACACTTAAAAAACATGAAAATACGTCCCTGGCATTGAATGAGTTAAAAACGTACTTCCAGTTAAGTGGTGAAACTGTGTCAGTTTTATATTAAGCAGGGACCTCAATATTTGTCAAAATTCATTAACATGTAATCTAAAATTTAAAGCAAGTTATCAGTCACGTTTAAGTTACTTTTTCAATTAACTGTGGCAACACTGGCAATATATTGTTAATAGCATCAGACACTGTCTTGATAAATAAAGTTTATTCCCAAGGTAAAAAAAATAGAAAATAAATTAGCACACATATGTACAAAAACATTTTGCTTCCCCATCCCCCTCTCCTATAAAAAAAAGTTCATTGCTGAAATAAAAGCGATGGCCTTGTCTGTCAGCATTGTCCTGAGAAGTGCTGAAGCTGTTGCTGCGGCAACCAACACTGCTGTGCCTCCTCTGACACGTCACTTGCAAGCTGAGAAGACAAAAGATAAAAGAAGAGTCAAACATAATTGCTAGCAGCGTGAAAATGCATTAAATTTAGACTACATCTGAGAAACCCCCCAAAATATCAAAAGTGGTTCATGAGGCTTCATTTACCCATCACTGAATTCTGGAGATGTCTTGGACTTACCGGTACTTTCCAGCTGCAAGATGCTTCTTGGTAATCCAGGAACTGGCTGAGGGTCTGGGCTGGCTCCTCCTTGCTCGAGGTTCTCCTCCTTCGCGCCAACGCTTCTTCATGGAGACCCAATTGGGCAGACAGGAAGGCAATGTAGCGGGCCGCCAGGCGGAGGGTCTCGATCTTGGTGAGGGTCTGTCCTGGAGGCGCAGCCCAAGAGGGCAGGTAGGACCTCAGCTGGTGAAGAGCCTTGGTCAGGTCCCTCATCCTCAACTTCTCTCGTTCGCTGGCCATCTGGCGCTTCTTGCCCGGGTATCTGGATCGGGACTTCTTGACGGGAGCTGCAGCGGGATGACTAAAGAAGAAGGAGTCCAAGGCGTCCGTCAGGTTGGGTGAGAAGGAGTCTTCGGAGGAGGTAGGGGACAGACCTGCGCTGAAGTAGCCGGGGTCCCAAGCTGTGTCCTGGAGTGGGTAGCACTTGTCCATGAGAGACATCGTGGAGAAGTCCACTTGGTTCTGACCAAAATGGAATGAAGCCTCCATGTCTGAACTTTTCAGAATTGTGAGGACACATGGAAGGGACGCTTGAATATATGTGGTGGAAGGTGCGAGGTTGCACCTTTCGGGGGCCCTCAGGACTCTCTGAGAGAGGGTGTCGCACCTTGGCCGGGGGGTCCCATGGGAAAGATTCCAGCTCCGAGGAGGAGGTGTGAGCAGGCACCATCATAAACTTAAATGCATTCACACCTCCACAACCCAACACGTGAACTTGCGTCCTGGATGGGGACGGAATGCAACCCCAAGACCACAAATAGGGCGTGTGCCATTTCAAAATGGCAGATTTCTGTATTTTGATATAAGTTGCATTCAATTTGGAGCCAAAACTGACAAAGTAAAATTAAAAAGTAACTCAACTGGACACTTTTTTTTACATATCCCTCCCAGTAATAAAATACATTTTAATGATTCATAAACAATAGCTAATGGTCAAATTAACTGAAGATTTTGACATACGCCCCAAAAAAGGTTGCTTAACAACTAAATTCTTGTTTGTTTTTTTTTAATTCAAAATTCCTTTTGGAGAAATATTTTAAAACACTTTGTTGATTAGCCCTGGAAGAATTAAACACGGTATAACACAAAAAATTATTTAGGTATCATATTTATTGCCAAAAGAATAACATCTTTTAACTTTAAAAAAATGGCTACTATTCCTACTGCTATTTAAAAAAAAAAAATTATATATATATATATATATATATATATATATATATATATATATATTTTTTTTTTTTATTCATATGGTGCCTCACTACATGAAAACACTTTGATTTTCCCCAGACAACCTGAGGGCTTTTAAACTTTCAGATGATTTCATAAATCAAAAGGCATTCTCTGACACAAAAAAGTGATTGTGTAAGTAGCATCCTCGTCTAATGTGATTCCTTCCCTGCGAAATGGAAGAAGTATTTAAAGAAGTGTGCCGAGGTATTTGAGAGGTGCGAGGCCTTTGCACCTGGCATCTTGTTTAGACAACCCGAGCAGGAACCGGGAACCTCACTCCATTTCAAAGTCCGAGCTCTTGCTTCAAGCTTCTCGGCCTCCCTGGGTTTAGCATTTAGCCGTAGCATTTAGCCACTGCAAGACACGTTCAATTGAGGAAGATGATGTAGAAATAAATACTTGCCCGGGGAAAATATTCAGTTTTCTGTTTTCAAAATAATACTTAAAGTGAGACAAAAGAGGAAGATAAAATGAAAAATAGGTAAAAACATAAGCTAATTATAAGAATGACCACATTTCACTGTCAGCGTATTGATGATTATTAGGCGTCAGGTGGCTAGGTGTGGATTGAAGCGTGGAGGAGTGTTCCCACACAAGCGGGGTGTCACTTTTGTCTCCTGCTCCAGGTCAAGGTGTTATCTTGTTATTATCATCAAGTGTCAAAGGAGAAAAAAAACAAGACTGAGAGCAGCAAAGATTCAAAGTCAGGTTTGCATTCTCAGTGGCTTGTGCTCTTGTTTTCTTAACCTCTTACAACAACAGGAATGATTATAATGAAAGTATTCAAGTGAGATACCATCCAAATTTAAGTATGAAGTATTTCAGTTCATAGTATTTAAGTATTTAAGTATGAAAACACGAATGTACTATAAAGTATTATTGCATTTTCTATTTTTTATTAGTATGTGAGACATTACATCCAATGAAAGATTAAAAGGTCCAAGTTTCTTGCGAAACAACATTCTCTGGCTATAAGTGTAACTGCAAATTTTATGCAATGCTCATGAGTTGCGATGTTTTTGTCACGTGTGCAGCTGACGTTTAAGAAATTTCACGTATTTTTCTGCTTCACTTGGTTTTCGAGTCAGTGAAGCTTGCGGTGGGTCTATTTTCAAACCTACATTCGTCAAATGACAGTCCGATGTTTACTCTTGTTCAATGCTGCATTCAAGAAAGGTTGGGAAATCGGACATTTACTATCTCCGACTCGGAAAAAAAGCACTCAGATCCCTCTTTAAATTGGGAGAACCAAGTTGCAAGAAAAGAATAAAAGGATCCTAACTTCAGTTCGCCATCTTTGTTGTTTTGTTTTGTGCACATCAAACCATTGCTTGAGCGCATATTTTAACGTTTAAAATTCCTTAATCCACATTTAACTTAAAGGCTTTAAGCAATTGATCAAAAAAAAAAAATCAAGGTAAAAGGGCAATATTAAGATGCAGTTGTGCTCATATAGGAAATCTTTCCATGTCCAGAGGTGAATATTATTTCCCACTCTTGTGACTAAAAAGACACAATATTAGGAGCAGCTTTGAGTGACCTTTACAGGCACTACAATAAACATCAAATCAAATTCTAAAGTGGGTGTCATTGTGCCTAATGAAGTGAAGGATGAGCTTGGTGTGTTATAATCCACATTAGCAGTCAGCGTGTTTACTCACATGTCCTAATGGAGCAATCAGCACCACTGCGTTAACCCCTTTCATCCCTTCTTAGGCCTTATTATCGGTAAAGGGCGCCAAGTGTTTATGTTAGCCTGCATATCAAATGAAGCTAACGGGTCTGAGCTAAACACGCGAGAAATCCGCATGAGAGTCTTGAGTCTAGACTCGGTGGTGCCAAAGCGCGCTATCGTTTGCAAAACGACTTTAGCACCACAACGCAAAAATCAACTTTGCTGCATCTGCCATTTCTACGTCTGTGGATATCAGCACTGTTTTTTTTGCATTCTTCTGCAATCACAGGAGGTATAAAACTACCTAAATAAATAATAAATATAACAAATAAATAAACACATAAATCAATCAATAAATACATGATTTTCCGTTAACAGTTGTCGACGTACGCGTGAACTAGCCTCACAAAGCCTAATCTTTGCGTTGATTAAGTTTGTTCTTTAATTTCCGAGTAAACCCGATTAAATATGCTCTAAAAGGTATTTTAATAGTTTATCTTGCTTCAACAATGCCACTTTAAAGTGTTGCGGTTGTGTGAAAATGTGTATAAAGTATGAATGTTGAGACGCTTTCCAAATCGGCGTGGGAATGAAATGACGTTCAAGAAAAAAAAAATATTTTACTTTAATTTTTAATCGTTGACTACTGTAGTTCCGTTAGTGTCTGATCGTAAAAGCTGTAATCATTACAAATCGAAGGGTGGCGGTAATGCGCCAAACTAGTCTACAAGCCGTCCTTAAACGCAGGAAGAAGGAGCTGCAAAAAGAGACAAAGAAGAATTAAGGGACAATGATCAACATTAGAGGTTGATGACCCTGTAAATGCGTTGCTTGCAGCGTTGTTTCTTTAATATTTCCAATGATTTGTTTTCATGTAGAACGTTAAAACAACGTTGATTCTTTTATACTGCCTGGATAAACTCGCCCGAGGACCCCTCGAGTTAGATTAGCTTGCTAGCCGCGAACAAAAAGACGCCGAAAGACATTGTTAAGGGAAATATCGTGAGGGCGTCAAGTGTTGAGAATACCGAGAGAAAATGTGCAAAGTGCAGATGCTGCGAGCGTTGCTGAATCAGCGGCTGAGTGCGGCTGTTGACGAAGTCTTTGTAGTGTTCCAAAGAACCATCGCAGAGTACGAGGAGGAACTTTGTCGTACAAAAGCGGAGAACGAGCGGCAACGGCAAATATTGGACGCTGTTTTTAAGCCTCAGCTCGGATCAAACAAAGCAGGTTTGTTCTTTTTTTTCCTCTCACGTCTTTCGAAATGTCTTAATAATAAAAATCAAACTGTAAAACAATGCTTATGCGTCTGTGTATGTGTGTAATATCTAATGATGAGCTTTGACCTTTTTTTCAACAGACACACAAACAATAGAGGACGTTGCTGGAGGTAGACCTGCAAATAGTTCCAGTGGTGATAATCTAATCAAGATGGTGACAGAGCCATCTTGCGTCAAAGAAGAAGAAGAGAAGGCTGACATTACCAAGTTTCCACTGACCATCGTCCACGTGAAGAGCGAAGATGTGGACGAACCTCACTCCTCCCAGCGTCAACGCATTCAAAGCGAAAATAAACGATCCCAATCAGACGGTGACAACACATCGTCGTGCTGTCCTGATGCTGTCGAGCCTAAAAGTGATGTGAGGTGCCGAATGGACAGCGGGCACCTTAAATGCACTGAATGTGACAAATCATTTAGCGATAATTCCACATTGAAAAGACACCAGAGATGTCACACAGGAGAAAAACCTTTTGCCTGCTCACTTTGTGACAAAAGGTTTACCCAGAGGGCAAGTTTGGGGGCACATATGAGAACGCACACAGGAGAAAGACCGTACACATGCTCATTGTGTACCAAAAGTTTCCGGGATAATTCCGCACTGGTTACACACATGAGAACACACACTGGGGAGAAACCGTTTTCATGCCCGTTTTGTGATAAAAAATTTGCTCACAAGAGCCATTTGATATCTCACACAAGAACGCATACCGGGGAAAAGCCTTTCACTTGTTCGGTCTGCAACACCAGTTTTCGGGTGCACTCGGTCATGATGATACACATGCGAACGCACACTGGGGAAAAACCTTTCGCCTGCTCCGTTTGTGGCAAACGCTTCACTCAAAAAGGTAGCTTGATCATACACACGAGGACGCACACTGGAGAAAGACCGTACAACTGCTCAGTCTGCAACAAAAACTTTCGCGTTCGCTCCGCATTGGCCACACACATGAAGACACACACCGGGGAGAAAGATTTTGGATGCAGTGTATGCGACAAAAGATTTACTCATAAATTTCAAGTTGAGAGACACAAGTGTGCTGCTGAAAATGCCAGCAGTCTGTGAAGGAACATAAAGAAGCTGAAGACTTGAAGGCAAGCCTTCAAAATTGGGACCCAACATTTCACAAAAAAAATGAATGACCCCAAAAATGTTAATAATTGCCTATACCCTCCTTACACTTACCCTATTCACTTGTGTCCACTGTGTGTCCATTTTGTCTCGGCAATGTGAATTGCATCCCACCCAAACATGCGTCGTTTCGCTCAATCTACTCCGTAATATGCTCAGTGTGAGTCTATTCATTTATCACTGGTTCACTTTTACTGCCCTTATTGCCCTAATACTGTTTTTTTTTGTTTGTTTGTTTCTGTCTTCTTGCCTACCTTATTATTTGCTCGATTATGAAATGCAGCCTGCACGGGGAAGTGAACAGAATAAGAATTCCATTGTGTGCTATTACTATGCATATGACAATAAAACGCTTGAATCTTGGATGAGACATCACTGGAAATGTCAAGATTTCCTCGACTTAGCACAGTTGGACTTAGTTGGCTTACAAATGAGTAGGCTGGGTCTCGGGAGAATAGTTGTGGAAATTACGGTAATTGAGCAATAGAGTATTCTAAGGCTGCGATTTACCTTGTGTACAACTTAGTCAAAATGGGAATTAAAAGATAATTGAGGATCAAACCAGACACCAAAATATTTATATTTATTTGTTTGCGCTGTAAATATGAGTTGAACCAAAGCTCCCTGGAAAGCCCGATCTGATACAGTTTGTCGGAGATAACGATTGACCACGTCAAAGTCATTCGTAAGATTAATAACTGTTGGAGCCAAAAAGCTTTTTGTATATTCTAATTTGTTTATATTAAGAAAGTTAAACAAATTGTCTGAAGACATGCCAATCTATGGTGGGTGGAACCATGGTTGCCATGGTTACATAAATACGTGCCAGTTGGTGATTGCACTCAGGTGCGACAGGGCAAGACACAAACAGTTTTCGACCGTGCGAACGTGCGAACGTGCGAACGTGAGTGGTCTTTAAGTTTGGTTTGTAACCCGAATTATTGTTTTATCAAGATATTGAACGAAAAGGAATGTGGACGAAATAAACGGATTGGCATATCCAACGCAACACAAAGAGACTATTGAAATTATTTGATTGACGCACGCGTCAAAACAAAACTTACCCAGTTGCCCTGCTGTCCAGCCTATAGGCAAAGGCTGTACAATGTCGAAAACTGTAGTCTTAGTTTGAGACGGACTACCAGTTTAAAGTATATTGGAAACAGAGAGGAAACGCAACGTGACGGCTGCTCGGTTTGGACGGCATCCGATCGTTGCATGAAAGGACAAATTAGTGCTGTTTCGCTGAGTTGTTGCGAAACTTGAACGGACCACAAGACTACGCCAGGGGAGACACGGCGTGCGGGCCATTGGCTTGGCTCAGCGGAGGCACCGCGAACGTCAGGACCAGCAAGGCAGCCAGCCAGAACATCCACGGTGAGCGGACGGCCGCGCTGCCCAGCCACCTCGCATCGCATCGCATCACACGACCAGGACAACGGCCCGGTGCTTGAACTTTGCATTGGGGCACTTTTCCAAACTTGGACAGGTACACTGTGCACATAAAGGTATGTAGCGCGCTACCAGCTGGTTAACAATATATGGCCATTTAAAATACTGTGTGCACACATAGGGGACTTTGAGGATAAAAAAGGTGTCAATACGAGCGCTCTGGTAAAATCCAATGCATTGGTGGTTTTATGGTTTCATCTCCGTTACGTTTTACAAGGTCTTGATTGTAATGTGATGAATTTCTGTGGGGTTTGACTGAAATAACAAGGTACTGTTTTACATTTCACACTGCTGGTTGGGTTTTGTATTGCAAAAATGGATTCAGGTAAAGGTGTTGCTCATGTTATGTGCTCAAATGGTGATGCAATGCAAATAATGGATGAACCTTCAGAGGGTGAAAAACGGTCTAATGTGACCACCACAGGTCAAAGTGCTCGCAGTGAAATTTCACAGGTTAAATCTCAAGTTGGGTCACAGGTTGGTTCCAAACGCAAGGTGAAACTAACACCAAGGGCCTTAATGGAGAAAATTGATTCATTGCAAAAGGAGAGAAATTCTAAATTAAAAAGGGCATCCAACATGCAGAAAACAATTGGAGAATTAATGGAAAATGGAGGATGCAAACAGGAGGTTCAAAGTGCACTTGTGAAATATCTGGACCTATGCAAAGATGCCAGAGAGGCACAGTGTGCTCTTCTACCACTAATACCTCAAGAAGAACAATACAAACATGACATTTGGTTCAAGGCTAAAATGATCAATAATGATCAATTTATTGAGGAGGTTAATGATTGGACAAAAAGGACCCAAGCTGTGCAAAGTGGCGATGATGATGTGGAAAATGAAATCAATCCCAACGACAGCATCTCTAATGTTGAAAGCACAAAATCCACTAAAGGTCACACCTGGAGTGAAGCGAGTAGGTCCAGCACCTCTTCGTTGCGAGCTCGCAAGCAGGTAGAGGCAGACAGAGCTGCCCTTGTAATTCGTGCAGCAGCATTAAAGGAGAAGCATGCGCTTGAGGAGATGGAGGAAATGCTGCGAAAGAAAAAGGAAACATTGGAGCTGGAGGCAGAACTGGCTGCTGCCAATGCCAAAATATCAGTGCTACAATCTCCCACTCACCAAACCCTCTCACAAGCACCATCTGATGGAATGGACTCCTACTTTAGGAAAGGTGCAAGACCAAAAGAACCTTCGGTGGCACAACACACCCTAGCCAGAAAACATGAACCAGTCACACAACCTATCCAACCACAGCCACCCCGACAACAATCTGCACAATCCTATGTACAACAACAACCGCCTCCTATACAACAGCAGCAAGGACTTATTTCACAACCACCACAGCAGCAAACGTATATTCAAACAAAACCACCACCCCGACGTGTACAACCACCACCCTTTTCACAATCACACATGCCTATGAATGCAGCATGGGACATTGGCCATACCACCCACAGGAACCCCCCTGTGGAACAAAATGCTTCTCAATTCAATGACACTTCAACGGTGTGCAACTTGCTCCAAAAACAAAATGAAATCACAGCCATGCTAATGGAACAGCAAACCTCTCATTTACTGCCACCCAGGGAGATACCATGTTTTGATGGGGATCCTCTACAATATAGAACCTTTGTTAGAGCCTTTGTACATTGCGTTGAGAGAAACGCAAGCAACAAAGGGGATTGTCTGTACTATCTGGAGAGGTACACCAAGGGTCAGCCGAACGAGCTTGTACGGAGCTGTCAACACATGGCACCAGACAGAGGGTATGACATGGCAAAATATCTTCTTGACCAAAACTTTGGAGATGAATATAAAATTACAGCAGCATATATGGAGAAGGTGCACAACTGGCCGCTGCTGAAATCTGAGGATCCAAAATCCCTTCGAGCATATTCACTCTTCCTTCGTCAGTGTTGTAATGCCATGGAAACGGTACAGTATATGAGAGAACTTGACATGCCAGCCAACATGAAAGTCATCATTTCAAAGCTTCCATATAAGCTAAGAGAGATTTGGAGAGTCTCTGCATGCGGCATAATGGAAAGACACTACCGCAGACCCCAGTTCACAGACATAGTCACCTTTATAGAGCGCCAGGTAAAGATAATATCAGATCCAGTCTTTGGTGACATTCAGAATAACACACCGGGCACAGGAAAGCCAATGAACAAATTGAAGTCCCAAGGCAAACCCAGGTTTAAAGGAGACAGCTTTGCAACTACTATCGAAACCCCTCCGCCTGAAGAAGAGCAAGCAAGATTTCCACCTAGTCCCAAGCCAAGTAATACTGCTCACAACACCGCCTCTTGTATATGCTGTTCTAAAGACCACACTCTGGATCAGTGTCCAACAATGGAGAAGAAGTCACACAGAGACAAACTTGCTTTTATAAAACAAAATGGAGTCTGTTTTGGCTGCCTTCGCAAAGGCCATTTAAGCAAATATTGTGCTGACCGTTTGATTTGCAAGGTGTGCAATAAAAAGCATCCCAGTATTCTTCATATTTACTTTGACCAAAAGCAGAGGTCAAGCAACGCAAGTCAGCCAAATAAGCCTTCAGTGAGCAACGCACAGGTCTCCTTGCAAACTTGTGGACAAACAGGGGCCGGTGACAGTAATGGCGTTTTGTCAATCCTACCTGTGCAGGTGAAGTCCAGCAAGGGACATAAAGTAATTAAAACCTATGCATTCCTCGATCCCGGCAGCACAGATACCTTTTGTTCAGAAGCCCTCATGAGGAAGTTGAATTTGAATGGAAGAAAAGCCAAAATCAGCCTTCTAACCATGGGCCCAAAGGCATCTGTATCCAGTTACATGTTGACCGATTTAGAAATCTCAAGCCTCACTGGAGAAGAGTTCTTTGACCTGCCCAAGGTCTACACTCAAAAGAAAATGCCTGTTACAACCAGTAACATCATTAAAGAAGAGGAGCTGGCTAAGTGGCCATATTTAAATGGGGTGGTTCTTCCACGCATTCAAGCTGATGTTGAGCTATTGATTGGTACCAATGCCTCTAAACTACTTGAACCGTGGGAAGTTGTGAACAGTCGTGGTAATGGGCCATATGCCATTAAGACCCTATTGGGGTGGGTTGTTAATGGTCCCCTTTCCGGCTACAGTGAGCAGGCTGAGTGCGTTACTGTCAACAGGACCTCCATAACACATTTGGAGGAATTGCTGCACAATCAGTACAACCATGATTTTAATGAAACGACATCGGAGGACAAAGAGGAAATGTCACAGGATGATAAGAAGTTCATGAAAATCATGACTGATTCTTGTAAACTTCAAGATGGACATTACACCCTGGAACTCCCTTTCAGAAAAAAGGAAGTCTGTCTGCCAAACAATCGGTGTGTTGCTAGGCAACGCATATTTGGATTGAAGAGGAGGTTTGGGAGAGATACGAAATTCCACAGAGATGCTGATGAAACTAAAGAATGGATTGAGAAAAAAACCCAGGCTCTCAACACCGACAACTACGGTCATGATTTGGCAAGTGTTCAGGCTTTGCAGCGCAAGCATGAGGGCTTTGAAAGAGACCTGGCACCCCTAGGTGACAATGTGAACTCTCTTGGGGAAACCGCACAACGTCTCATACAGTCCCACCCAGAAGCAGTGGATGACATTCAAGAGAAATGTACTGAGCTCAACTCTGCCTGGAGCAGCCTTGTTAGACGTGCTGATCAGCGCAAAGACAAGCTGGGAAATTCACATGACCTGCAGCGCTTTCTATCTGATTTCAGAGACCTCGTGTCCTGGGTTAATGGTATCCGAGGACTGGTGTCCTCTGAGGAGCTAGCCAAAGATGTGACTGGAGCGGAAGCACTTCTAGAAAGACATCAGGAACATCGCACAGAAATAGATGCTCGTCTTGGTACATTCCAGGCTTTTGAGCAATTCGGGCACCAGCTTTTGGTGCAAGGACATTATGCGACTCCCGAGATCAAGCAAAGATTGGAAACTTTAGAAATGGAGCGGGCTGACCTGGAAAAGGCCTGGGTACAGCGCCGCATGATGCTGGACCAATGCTTGGGGTTCCAGCTCTTTAGCAGAGACTGTGAACAAGCTGAGAATTGGATGGCAGCTCGTGAAGCCTTTCTTGCAAGTGACGACAAGGGAGACTCCCTTGATAGTGTTGAGGCACTAATCAAAAAACATGAAGACTTTGATAAAGCCATTAATGTGCAGGAAGAGAAAATTGCTGCTCTCCAATCCTTTGCCAATCAACTCATAGGAGCGGACCATTATGCCAAATCTGAGATCTGCAGTCGACGCAATGAAGTTCTTGACAGGTGGCGTCGGCTGAAGACCCAGATGATTGAAAAGCGCTCAAAACTTGGTGAATCCCAGACCCTGCAGCAATGCAGCCGAGATGTGGATGAAATAGAAGCTTGGATCAGTGAGAAACTGCAGACTGCTTCTGATGAGTCCTACAAGGACCCTACCAACATTCAGCTATCCAAGCTTCTGAGTAAACATCAGAAGCACCAAGCATTTGAGGCGGAGCTCCATGCCAATGCTGATCGAATCCGTGGCGTCATAGATACTGGTAACACACTCATCCAGAGAGGTGCCTGGGCTGGCAGTGAAGATGCAGTTAAGGTACGCCTTGGTGCGCTGGGTGAACAGTGGCAATTTCTCGTCAACAAATCTGCTGAAAAGAGCCAAAAACTCAAAGAAGCCAATAAGCAACAGAACTTTAACACTGGCATCAAAGACTTTGATTTTTGGCTCTCTGAGGTGGAAGCACTTCTTGCTTCAGAGGACTATGGGAAAGATCTGGCCTCAGTCAACAACCTGTTGAAAAAACATCAGTTGCTGGAGGCTGATATTTCAGCCCATGAAGATCGTCTGGAAGATTTAAATGGACAGGCTGACAGTCTGATGGCAAGCAACGCCTTTGATACCTCTCAAGTGAAGGACAAGCGTGGTGCTGTTAATGGTCGTTTCAACAAAATAAAGAGCATGGCAGCCAGCCGCCACGCGAAGCTGAATGAGTCTCACCGTCTACATCAGTTCTTCAGGGACTTAGATGATGAAGAGTCTTGGATCAAAGAGAAGAAGTTGCTTGTAAGTTCAGAAGACTATGGGCGTGATTTGACTGGAGTGCAGAATCTGAGGAAGAAACGCAAGAGGCTTGAGGCTGAATTGGGAGCCCATGAGCCGGCAATTAAGTCTGTGCTTGATACTGGAAAGAAGCTGTCTGATGACAACACCATTGGCCAGCAGGGGGACATTGTATTGATCGCGGATGCAACAGCCCCACGTGGATCCTGGCTGCTGGGAAGGGTCTTAGAGATCTATGCTGACAAGAAGGGACTAGTGCGTTCTGCACGAGTTAAAACAAAAACCAGCACACTGGACAGACCAATAACTAAGCTTTGCTTGATTCAAGAAGCAGACACTTAAGCTTCTAAGAGGTTTGTTTTGTTTTCGTTTACATGACTTGTTGGCTCCATTTATGTTAATATTGGTTTGAATTGTTCACGGTCTCCTGCCGTTCTCAATTAGGGGCCGGTGTGTTGGAGCCAAAAAGCTTTTTGTATATTCTAATTTGTTTATATTAAGAAAGTTAAACAAATTGTCTGAAGACATGCCAATCTATGGTGGGTGGAACCATGGTTGCCATGGTTACATAAATACGTGCCAGTTGGTGATTGCACTCAGGTGCGACAGGGCAAGACACAAACAGTTTTCGACCGTGCGAACGTGCGAACGTGCGAACGTGAGTGGTCTTTAAGTTTGGTTTGTAACCCGAATTATTGTTTTATCAAGATATTGAACGAAAAGGAATGTGGACGAAATAAACGGATTGGCATATCCAACGCAACACAAAGAGACTATTGAAATTATTTGATTGACGCACGCGTCAAAACAAAACTTACCCAGTTGCCCTGCTGTCCAGCCTATAGGCAAAGGCTGTACAATAACTATAGTACCGAGAAATATAGGCTACTCTTAACAAACGAAGTCGTCTGTGAATCCCTCCACATTTCTTGTTTCCAAATGTCTTTTGATCATTCATAGTCCAGTTTAATATCCTCCCTCCCAAACCACCCGTATTGCCATCGCTATTCTATCTACTTCACTAGCCTTTTCACCTAATCTTAGTTTCTTTTTTTCCTAGTGCGTTTTTCACAATTGTTTTCCTGCGTTAGAGTTCGATTCCGTATACAGTATTTTGTCCAAGTGGACTTTCCGTACTACTCAAAGTTGCAAATATTAAAATGGCGTCCAAAATCAATCTGCTACATTGACTTTGCCTATTCTTAAAATCAATTTAGTTTGTTTCTGTCAAGCCACGTCGGAGGTTCTGATCGTGATAAACTCGTCTCGATGTACTTTGAAGCTACTCAAAATTTCCAACCGAAAAACAAAGAGACGCGGAAATTAGCAACACGTCGCAAAAGCTGAACTCGATCGTGTGACAATGTGTAAAGTGCAAATGTTGAGAGCGTTGCTGAATCGGCGACTAAGTGCGGCCGTGGAAGAAATATGTGAAGTGTTTGAAAGAACGATAGCAGAATACGAGGAGGAACTTTGTCGAACAAAGAAGGAAAACCGACATCAACGTCAACTATTGGACGCTTTCAACAGAGCAGGTTAGTATGGAAATAGATTGTTCTAAATAGATCAGTATGTAAATATTTCTTGTTCTGAAAATAAGAAGGCAATTAAATCCTAGAAATTGCATTCCCATTTCAATGTTATTAATTGTTTGTGGGTTTTATGTAGGACATTCTATTTGTAATTTTATTTAGTTTTTCTCCTGCGTGCTATTTTGGTCTTTCTATTTTTATGTTGTTGACAGGTTGTTAAATAAATAATTGTTTAAAAAATAACCGAGTCTTCAGTATGGGCCAGCCGACCAACGGGCATGATGGCACCTTTTTTTATCATTTGAATCGCGTTTGTTATTGTTTCATCCACCTAAATGGGGACACTGCTAATTCTTGGTGATTGGGACTTGCTTGAGCAAATATTGACTTGATAAAATTCCAAAACATGTGTGCTTCTCTTCCTATGTCTTGCAGAGGAAAGTGAGGAAGAGCTCTCCACTGAGCAGCAGGAGCCAGACCCGCCATCAAACTTTAAAGAGGAAGAAGATGAACAAACCATTGGCCAAGAACTTGAGGAGCCATTGAACTGTGTCATTGTAAAAGGTGATGATGATGAAGATCAATGTGGAGGATCTAAAGCTGACAGCCTCTTTGCTCCTCTATCAGAGAGTGACGGCACACCATCACAGTGTCCTGACACCGACAATGAACCATCCAAAGATGACACCGCAAGTCACACGAACACGGAGCACCTGAAATGTTCTCAGTGTGACAAAAAATTTGGAAATAAACGCAATCTGAAAAGACACATGAGGTGTCACATGAATGACAAACCCTTCATGTGCGCCGATTGTGGTAAAACTTTCTCCGTCAAGGGACACTTGATTAGACACACAAGAACACACACTGGAGAAAAACCTTTTTCCTGTACAGTTTGTTGCCAAACGTTCTCCAGGAAGGCGTCTTTGATTATACACACTAGGACGCACACAGGAGAGAAACCATTTTCCTGTTCTGTGTGTGGTAAAAGATTCCCTCACAGGTCAACTTGGATGAGACACACGAGAACGCACAGCGGAGAAAAACCTTACGCCTGCTCACTCTGCAACAAACGATTTTCCCAAAATGAGTATTTGGTAGCACACACCCGAACCCACACTGGAGAGAAACCGTTTCCCTGCTCAATCTGCCACACGAGTTTTCGTGACCGCTCGGCGCTGAGTAATCACATCCGAAGACACAAAGATGAGAAGCCCTTTTCCTGCAGGACGTGCCACACCGGCTTCCGTGATCGCTCAGCACTGAGGAAACACGTAACAACGCACGCTGGCGAGAGTGCGGCTGCTGCTCAACTTTGTGCGAATAATAACTAAAGAAGACGGATGGCGTAGCGTCATTTTGTTTCTGGCTGGTCTGCCAAAAATTGCATCACCAATGACAATGCGCATTTGTGTAAAACTTAAAATAAAAACATACGTTTGTTTTTGCAAAGGAGTCACTATAACAATTTAGCAATACATTACTTTATGTTACAATTGATTTTAAAAGAAAACTACTGTTTCTGTCATGACATTAAAAAGCATCAAAACAGATTTGCAGTTACCTGCAGAAACCCTCTCACTTAACCCTTGAAATGGCCTCACATACAACAAATGAAAATTAGTTTGTGAACATATCTTGTGTGTCATTATGTAGGTCATTCCAGTTGCAAAAATACAACGTACCGGTGCAATGTTATCTGGTAAATGACTAATAACTAATAAGATTTGGGATTTATTGTCTTTTCTGTGATAGTTATTCCCAAATTTAAAATGCAAAAATGGCCAAATCCAACCAAAGTCATTATTAATGTGGCATTTCCACATCATAATTGCAGAAGTAAATGCTGACACAGGCCTACTGTGCAAACATTTTCTGGAAACCAGTGTATGCACATTTATACATACTGTAAATTTATTAAGTAGCAGTACATCAGATTTACACCCTTTAAGAACCAAATTCTTTTGTACATGCATGTCTCAACACAAGATGAAACTTGCCATGTTTTTGTATACTATAGTACAGTGTGCACATCACACGATCAAGCAGGCGAGCCTTTGTGTGTATCACTGACTCGACTCATTTTTTTAATGGATCAATCTGTCAACGGTGAAACAGAGTTCTTATTGAGCAATCATAAAGCTATGTCTCTTTCCAACTTTAAATCCATGTCTTGGAATGTCTGTAGCAAGTAAATCGTCTAATTTAATGGTAATATGTTGTACTTAATTTCAACACGTGTGTTATTTGTGTAGATGGATTAAACCATGTTCAAAACAAATTAAAGGTCTGAGCTGGTGTGTTGGACTTAAAAGAGTTGCATTTCCGAATCTGCGTTCCCAAACATTTAGTGGCCGGTTTCGCGTGGTTTGATGAACGAATTACTGGCGGTGTTTGGGTCAATGCGAGTAAAAAAATTTTTTAAAAAAGCATCAGCAGCTCATCAGCCGGCAAGTACGTTTTGCTTAGTTTTGTCCAATTGGTCTTGCCGTAGATTAGCCTCTGCTAAGTTTCCCAAATGCTTGAAATTAGGAATCGGTATACTGTCCCCTTTAAAATTACGGTATTAATTCATTATTCCGAGCATGTACGCGTTTCATAACATTTTCTTAACTTTTTTTTAACCACCAATAATTCCCGTCTTTCTGCATAAACTCGTCTGTATCCGCTGTGAGCTTCCTAAAGGTAGACGAGTTTGCTAGCTAGCTGCCAACAAAGAGACGCGGAAGTTAACAAAACACAGCGAAGAGACCGAGGTTCGTCCAATTCTCTTGACTTAAACGTGTATCTCATTTATCATTAACCATTCAAAAAAGAGGTACAAACAGCGATTTTATATATTTGACTTTAAAATGATTATACCTAATGACACCGAAATTGTCGCTATGTGTGTTCTCTATGCGTTTTCAGTATGATATTAACTGGAAATGACCAACGCAGCACGATAAACAAATAGCAACGTGATGCGAATATGACATGTGAAATGTGTCATCCTAAGTATTACAAGAATTTAGAATATAGGAAGTAGGTTTTGCAAGAAATTGAGTTTTTTTTTTTTTGGGGGGTGGGGGTAGAAACCACTATTGTGGGAATATTTTTTAGTGTGATGGATCCGATCCAAAGAAGCCTTCAATTTAGAGTAACAGGCTACGTGCATATGTTGCACTTGTGTTTTGCTTTGGGATATCCCGATCATGTTTCTTGCACCTGAGTCCGTATCACCTGATGTCGCAGATCTGATAATACAGATTCCTTGATTTGATATTGACTCAATAAAAGAGCTTTATCAAAACACTGATCTTTTCCCTCGGATTCTGATCGGATGCAAATGACGCGAATGGGCGCAGTGTATGATGTATTGTTTTCTGATCATCCTAGTTTGACACTTCCTGTATAAACACCAACCATGGAGCACATTAGCAGTATCAGACCAGCTGATAGTTGCAGTAGAAGAGAACTTCTGCCTGAGCCTGAGGAACTGAAGCCCTCCCACATTAAAGAGGAAGAGGATGAACACAGCGTTAGTCAGGATGGAGAGCAGCATCCAGAGACACACTTCCCAGTTATTCGTGTCATCGTAAAGAGTGAAGATGACGAGGATGAGCCCCACCTTTCTCGGTTTCAACATGAGGAGAGAAGATCCCAAGCAGACAGCCTGGTAGCTCCGCTGTCAGATAATGACGACACGCCATCAATACCACTCGACACTGATGACGAACACGCAAAAGGAGACATGACATGTCCCTCTGACAATGCGCACTTGAAGTGTTTGGAATGTGACAAAACTTTTGTCAACAAGAGAAATCTGAAAAGACACATGAGAATTCACACAGGAGAGAAACCTTTTGTGTGCTCATTTTGTGGTAATGGGTTTTCTGAAATGACAACTTTGATCGCACACACAAGAACACACACTGGAGAAAAACCATTTCCCTGCTCAATCTGCAACATAAGTTTTCGTGTGCGTGCGCTGTTGGTCAAACATATGAGAACCCACACTGGGGAGAAACCATATTCTTGTCCAATCTGCCAAAGGAGATTCTCTCGAAAAGAATCCATGATAACACACACACAAACACACACAGGTGAGAAACCTTTTGCCTGTGCAGTATGTGGCCAAAGATTTTCCCGAAAGGGAAATTTGAGAACACACTCAAGGACACACACTGGAGAGAAACCATTTTTCTGCACTGTCTGCAACGCAAACTTCCGAGTTCAATCTGGTTTAGTTCAACACATGAGAACACATACGGGGGAGAAACCTTTTGCTTGCTCAGAATGTGGCAAAAGGTTCACTCAAAGAACAAATTTGATAACACACTCAAGATCTCACACGGGAGAAAAACCATTTACCTGCTCAATATGCCATACAAGCTTCAGTTATCATTCTTCACTGAATAATCACATGAGAACACACAATAAATAACACTATTTTTACAGTGGTTCACCGTTTTCATTACACAACGAAGCAAAGGTGGTAGGAGGGAGGGTACATGTACAGGACTGTCGAGTGATAATCATTGTCTGAGCATATGGATTAATGTATGTTATCTGTTAAAATAAACTCTGTTATACTATTATATTTTTAATGGAGGAATTCTAATTTCATTTACAATTTTGTTGAAATGTAAATTGTCAGGACAGTCTGAGACTCGTTGCATTTTTACAATATAAATGTATTACCAGTTATTTAAATCTTCAGTATTTTCTTCTTGTATCTATGGATTATGCCAACTGAATTTTGATTTATAACTTGAACTCAGTGTTGCCCAACATTTGTTGAGTCTTGGTCCTCCATCCATCCCTCCCTCCCTCCCTCCTGCCCAAGCAAACAAACACACATTTTTACAGTCTAGCTTTTACAGCCTAGTTAAAATATTGCACGGCCATCAAACGTTTCAAAAAGTACAGTAAGTATTCATCAATTATCCTGAACGGTTTTTTTTTTTGCTCTTTATCCTTGTTTCTTTTCGACATATTTCAGATATAAATAACTAAAATACGACATAATGTTCAAATCAGATGTGAGCTAGATAGACGAATAACAGCTACAAACCATAAAAGAGAAGAATAAGAGAAGAAGGTGCTTTTATAGAAGTCATTTTAAAAAAAGAGACCACAACTGAACATAAGTAAATCGAAATGTAAATTCTGTACACCCCCAAAAAAATGCTGGAAAAATATCACCAAAATGCTTTTTTTCGTGAATGAATATTGTAAAAAAAAAAAAAAAAAAGCATCATAATTTCAGGACAAATTGTCAGGAAGACCTTTTCATTAAGAGTGGAATGTTTGAGTGGGGATGCTTTTGCCACTCGGACGTGAAAGTATTTTATAAACAAACGTGTAGTTGCCCAATTTGTCCAAGTGGATTTGCCGTAGCCAATGCGCTGACCATTCAACGCAGTTACTAGTTTTCGATTTAGGTATTTGCGGTCAGAACAGAGTTTGTTCTCTAATCAGTACATAATTGTGCTATATAAGGCAAACACAACTCGTGCATTAATAGTGTCAATTTAAACTGCCATCGAATAACTTTGAAGATTCTCCAGTTTAGCTTAGCTTGTTAGCTACTAACCACCCAGAAGTTAGCAGCAAATTGCTAACCGTGGACCGAGTGTGAGTATGTAATGTGATTGTTTAAAAAGACGATAGCAGATGATAAAATGTGTGAAGTAAACATCTCAGGAAGCCACTTGCGGCTGTTGATGACGCGAGTGCGAGGCTGAACTTTCTCGAAAAACCTGAGACGTCAACTACTAGACGGACGCTGTTTTAGAGAAGCTTCAAGTTCTGTTGCAGCAGGTTTGTTTACTTTTACTTGATCAGTGTTTTCGACTTGATTATCAACTCTTTTTCTAAAACGTCACAACATAGTTGTCCACTCACCTAGCTTTCCAACAATGTCTGTGCATTGCGATTAACCTGCAATTAGGGCTGGGTAGTCAACAGAATTTATTCTGTTAACTAGTCGTCTTGATAAAATAGATTATTTATAAAATTGGATATAACTTGAAATTGCTATGTACAACTGGCTTGAAGGATTGTTTACGTTAAGAGACGTGTTTAAAAGTTATTATCTACTAAATTGTAATTTGCCAAATTATGCCCAAGACGTGTTAGGATGTTAAGGTAATGTTAAAACTGCTTTAAAATCTGTTTACGTTGTTGCCTGGGCATTTTGTATGCTGTTTCATTTGTAATAAATCAAATCTTCTTTGAGTAAGTTTTAGATTTTTTTTTTCTTTCCAAACTAAGAAATTGAAATCATAATTATCCATCCATTTTCCTAGCCGCTCATCATTTCTGCGCCATATTGCCGAGTCGTACTTGCACCTAATTCAGCGGCAATTCAGTTTTTGATATGTTGCATCACCACAAGCAAACTTCCAATTCTAATATTGACATTGGCTGTTTTTTTTCTTCCCCAGCGACACCAGCAATGGATGATGGTGGCGGCATCGAGGTCTGCTTGACAGAGGCCTCCTGCGTTAAAGAGGAAGAAGAGCAGCACTGCATCAGTCAGGAGGAAGAGCAGCTTCAAGATCTTGACCTCCCGGTGATTAGGGTCATTGTCAAGAGTGAAGACGATGATGTAAAAGGTCAGAGTGAGTTCAGATGTGGGACAGAACCTCCTAGTAGCAGCTCGGGCCAACAAATGACAGCGGAAATTGATGGAGATGATTGCGGCAGCTTCACGCGAGAGAGCCTTTTCACGCCGCGGTTAGATAGCGACGACGCAACGTCACACTATCTGGACACTGATGATGAACACGCCAAAGAGGATGTGAACACCCCCTTGAAATGTTCCCAGTGTGACAAAACGTTTGGCCACAAAAAAAATCTAAAAAGACACTTGAGATATCACACGGGGGAAAAACCATTCGTCTGCTCATTTTGCGGTCAAGCATTCTACGAGAAGGCCCACTTGACCACACACACAAGAACTCACACTGGGGAAAAGCCGTTTTCCTGCTCAATCTGTGACAAAATATTTTGTGACCGCTCAGCGTGGGTTGTTCACCAGCGAACTCACACTGGGGAGAAACCTTTCACCTGCTCAATTTGTGGGAAAAGTTTCCCTCGCAGGGAAAATCTCAGAACTCACACAAGGACGCACACTGGAGAGAAACCTTTTACATGCACCATCTGTAAAACCAGTTTTACCGTTCGTTCCACGTTGGTTCAACACATGCGGACGCACACTGGTGAAAAACCTTTCGCATGCTCCGATTGTGGGACCAGATTCTCTCAAAAGACGCACTTAAAAAATCACATGCGAACACACACTGGGGAAAAACCCTTTACTTGCCCATTTTGTGACAAACGTTTCTCTGTTAAGGGAAGTTTGATAACACACATAAGAACACACACTGGAGGGATATGATGTGAACAATCAAAAACCGGAGCATGTTGGTATGATCTATAACCAGAATGCAACATTAATTTCAAACGTTTATATTTACATATTGTTACATTTTTCAGTATTGGAATATAGAGAGAAACATACATTCTTATAATGTCTTTCTTTAAATGCAATTTTTACATTTTGACCGCTGTCTGAAGCAGTAGTTCTTAGCCCTTTTTAAATAATGTACGCACTGTGAAATATTTTCCAAACAAATACTCTTTCGTGCTGCACACATCAATAATTTGCGTCATCACCCAATTAATTTGCTCTTAACTAGCAAAGACAAATACTACTTTTGTCAATTATTGATACAGTAGTACCACAATATGTGAAATGCAACTAAGAACTATCCCGTTTCTCAAGCGATTGTACTTTTGAATTGCTTCTTAGCTCATATCCCGACGATCTTATAATCTTCATAATGTAAATGAATACATTTAATGCTTTTAAATGTACTGTATACAACACTGTCTCTGGGCTTGAAAATTGTGCAAAGGAAGTTCATGTGAATTATGCATCATAGTTCAAATTATGATAACGTGATGAGTGTTATTGCATATTCACTGTAGAAGCTGATCTTTTCTTCACAAACATTGTCATGTCTGTAAAAGTCCTGCGTATTCAAGTGGGTGTCATTGCAATAAAACCAAAACTGCTTCATGAAACACTTTTTTCATGCATGGAAGATAAGCATACAGTAAACAATGGGGTACATGTTCCCACAGGAAGAATCAAAATTTTGTTGTTAAGGTTGTTTGTGTTTTTAACAAGCATGTTCAATCCATCAACAATCCAAAGTTGTACATTTAAATTTTTACTTCTATGAGACATTGATATGTTCAGCACATTGGTGAGTCTGATGAACCATGCATGGTCGCAAAGAAATGACTTGGGGAAAAAAAAACATACCTGAATTCTCTTCATCAACCCGTTTCCTTTCAATAACAGAAGCAGAGCTTTAAACTGACCTTAAACCCTCAGAATGTTTGTCAGAGAAATCTATAAAGAAGACTTAAGACAAGCCCAAATGCTTTACTGTGCTGTAAAATAGTAAACTCAGACCAGCCATGATTGACTTTCCTGCTCGCGAGGGACAGCAAAAGCTCACACTCTCGTGCTCGCTTCAGGACTGTCAACGAGTCGCTGTCCGCTTCCACCTTTTATTGATTATGAAAGTTCAAAACTCCAGACACAAAAAAAATAACGATTTCTCTTTTCTTTCACCAGCTGCACCTTTTTGCGGTTGAGTTAGCGTCCTGTTTTCTACTAACTTGTCTGTCTGTCTTCGCACCTAAGAGCGTGGCACATTCTATTGCAGCTGAAAACTGTGCGGGTGGATTCACCGAAACGTTTTAACAAGAATATCAAGAGATATAGCTTTTAAACATGATGACATTGTAACTGCCGATTTCGTTCACGTTTTAAGATGTGTATTGCGCATTCGTCTTTTCCTCAAGTCAATGCTTTATTGAACGTATCGCAAATAAGGTACAAGTTACAGCAGTAATCGTAAATAACAAAGATGTCAGTTCAAATCAAAGCAAATGCAGAACAGTCAACTAAAAAAAAAAAAAAAAAACTTTAGAATTCCAATGATGCTACACCACATTGAAAAAAATAAGACATTATGTACAAGATATGACAAATTTGTCATTTTTTGTTTTGATCTCACGGGAAAAAACAGTGTTAATCGAGATAAAATAGAACACAGTTTTGTTTACATGAACTCGGTCCACGCCGTGCGTCCCACAGCGTAAGATGACGGTCGAAGCAACCGGGCTTCCGAGAGTAACTTCAAAATAAAATCGTCCCAAGGCCCTTCGTTTCAATCATCGCTGGATAAACCACGTTTTATTTTGAAACATTGTCTGGCTTCCTTTAAAACCAACCGTAACCAGACAGATTTAGCTGAGGCACTTGCTACAGTACTGATCTGCACATGGTTAATTAATATGATAATTTATTCATGGGTAGCTGATTTTCCTTCCGTAAATGCGTGAGGCAGTTGATGGAGAAGTCAGTAGGCTCAACCAAAAATGTTATAAAATATTTTTTTATTTGATTTAGAAGATAACTCCAAGATGGATATCAGAAAGTTATTCCCCCGCTGCAGGGATAAAGAAGTGAGACAAGAGGGAGGTAAAATTAATTTCTCTCGAGCTAGGACACTGCAGGAATATTTTGTTTTTTTTAATTGTGCATTCTTGTCTCCTTTTCTCAAGATTTATTTGTATTATCTGTGCAGTCAAATGGTTTCTCACCAGATAGTTTTTTTTTTTTCCAAGTCCTCTTTTCATTGAATCTTGTACCACATTCTGCATTAGAAAAATGTTTTGTTGTAGTGTGCTTTTTCAAGGGCATTTGATAGGTCACCTCTCAAGAAATGGTTCTCTTAACCTGGGGAGAAATCATATTTTTTTTCAACATTGTGTGCTTTTAATCCGGATATTATCTTTTACCACAGTCAGAGCAGACAAATGGATTATCATCAATGTGCAAAGATGTTTCAAAGATTCTTTTAACACAGAGCAGGCAAAAGGTTTCTCGCCATTATGGTGAAAGCAATGGGTTTTCTCCATTGTGTGCTATTGTATGCACTTTCACATCTTGTTTTCTAGAAAATCTTTCACCACAAACTGAGCAGGCAAAAGACTTTTCTCCAGTGTGTGTTTTCAGGTGAGCTGTTAAATGGTCCTTTCTGGCGAATTTTTTCTCACAAATTGAGCAGGTAAAAGCCTTTTCTCCACTGTGTGTTCTTGAGTGCAGCATTAAACTTAGCTTTCGAGAAAATATTTTTCCACAATCTAAACAGACGAAAGGTTTTTCTCCACTGTGTGCTTTCTGGTGAGATGTTAAATGGTCCTTTCTGGTGAATCTTTTCTCACAAATTGAGCAAGCAAACGGCTTTTCTCCACTGTGTAATCTTGTGTGCAGTACTAAATTTTTTTTACGAGAAAATCTTTTATCACAATCCAAACAGACAAAAGGTTTTTCTCCAGTGTGTGTTTTCCAGTGATATGTTAAATGCCCCTGAGTAGAGAAACGTTTCTCACAAATTGAGCAGGGAAAAGGTTTTTCGCCAGTGTGTGTTTTCAAGTGACCTGTCAAATTTCCCTTCGTAGAGAATCTTTTCTCACAAACTGAGCAGGTGAAAGGTTTATCTCCAGCGTGTGTTTTCCAGTGATATGTTAAATGCCCCTTTGTATAGAAACGTTTCTCGCAAATTGAACAGGCAAAAGGTTTTTCGCCAGTGTGTGTTTTCCAGTGATCTGTTAAATGCCCCTTTGTAGAGAAATGTTTCTCACAAATTGAGCAGGAAAAAGGATTTTCGCCAGTGTGTATTTTCAAGTGCTTTGTTAAATTTCCCTTTGCAGGGAATTTTTTCTCACAAACTGAGCAGGTGAAAAGGTTTTCCCCAGTGTGTGCTTTCAGGTGATCTGTTAAATACGCTTTTGTAGAAAGACGTTTTTCACAAATTGAACAGGCAAAAGGTTTTTCGCCAGTGTGTGTTTTCAAGTGCTTTTTTAAATTTACCTTTGCAGGGAATCTTTTCTCACAAAGTGAGCAGGCGAAAGGTTTTTCACCAGTGTGTATTCTCATATGTTGTTTCAAGCGTGACTTGTAGGTAAAAGCTTTGTCACATTGGCAACATTTCAAGAGTTTGTTGTCAGTATGACATATCGCATCACCTTTCGAGTGTTCATCTTTACCATCATCAGAAGAGTGTGACGTGATGTCATCACCATCTGAAAGTGGAGCCAAGAGAGCATTTGATGGAGATTCTACACAGCTGTACCCATCACATTCTTCAGTCTTCATACAGATGCCAGTAAATGGAAGCTTGATTTCCTCCTGCCATTCTTCTTTTATGGGAGGATGCTCTGGCTTGAGCTGCTCTTCAATGTCCTCCTCTTTTATATTGGCTAACTCTTGATCCTCCTCCTTTTTTATATGTGACGACTCTGGCTGCCCCTCCTTCTTAATAAGGACATATTCTGGCTCCTGCTGCTCAGGAACAAGATCATCATCTTTGACGTCTGCTGTTCACAAGAAAAGAAATATCAAGCTTCGCTAAATCACATCTCATGTTGTGAGATTCATCAAATTGCAAATGTCGTCTCTTCATGTCTCAATAGTCTCCTGGAATCTTTACAAGTTATCATTATTATGCACAACATAAAATTTAAAATATGGGCCCAAACATCAGCCAAAAATGAATCTATCTACTATCTAATAGATATGAATCTATCTACTAACTAACTAACTAATCTATAAGTTTTTTTTAGAATTTTTCACTTTGATTTCAGGAAATGGGTGAAGGCAACGCAGAATACTAATGATGATTAATTTATTTCAATGAAAATTTGTGAATAGGATTTATTTAACCAAAATAAAAAAATAAAACCTTATGCATTAGAATGTAATCACTTATTTAGGAATGAAAAGTGATCAAACCCGCTTTGTGTGAGACAACTCGAGTTTTCAAGATGAATAGTTGATGTTGTCGATTGTTGTCCTCCTTTGTCCCACAAAGATCCTCCTCGTAGTCTGCGGTCTTTCTTGCACACATTTTCATGCAAAAACAACACTGTCCTCGATCTCTTCTTATCGATCTGTTGCAAATAAATGTATCTTTGTTAGCGGCTAGCAAGTTATGTTAACCAGAGCCCAAACAAATTGATCCAGACACACAAATACAGTACAGTATTTCAATTACGATCTTCTTGACCAACGAAATACAGGTGAGACGTTGAATACAAATTCACGAAAAATTATTTGGTAAAAGGCGTGAGCAAAATATGATCTTCAAAAGCTACAAACCGTGCAGTGCGCGATTAGTGTACGCAAGTACCTAATGAATCCTGAATGAATGACAAAATAAATAGGAGAAAAACATGTTACTGATTTACGTAAATTCCCTTCATCAATCCTGATTCACGAAAAACAGAAGCAGAGCTTAAAAGCCGCGCCACATGCTATGATGTGCAATGCGCGTGCGCAACCAATCCGCCATTTGCAGAACATGCTTCAGCAATTCTGTTTTTTTTAAACTTTCTCTAACAAAGTAACAAAATATTATACAAAGTTGCAACTCAATCAAGTGGGTCTCTTTAACTTATGGTTCACCGCTTTGTTTATTGTTTCTTTTGATGCGTGAGCACACCGTCAGGGCTCAAATAAAAACGAAGAGGAAATGCAATCAATAATACAGTATACGAAAGAAAAAATTCCAATTAAGTTACTCAAAATAATGAACCTTTCACTATAGCAATTACGCGAAGTGCGTTAGCACACTCTAGTGGAATAAAACGGAGAATACAAATGCTGTTTAATTAAGTTGTAGGTCACAAACAAACAAAAAAGATAAATCCTACATAATACACACCTCGTTCCCTTCTCGACCAGGTACTAGACAGTTGTTTGCTAAATTAAATGATAAATTTTGGTTTTGCTGCCTACGTTTTGATTGAATCACGTTCCTTCAGCAGTAGTCGCTTCTACTGACCCACGTCACTTAGTTGCGTCAGTCGCAGACGAATGACGACACTTCCTTTCTTAGCGCTTTTAAAAATTAAGCAACAATAAGAAAACATATGAAATACATTCGCAAAAACACAAATACTGTATTAGTAAGGTAACTTGCAGTCCTTATTACGATTCAGCGTAATTGCCAAGAGAACAGCATAATACATCTTCAAATTAAATCATATTCATGTACATTTTCAGAACAGATAAACATCCAACAAATAAAGCAAGAATATGTACAACATAAAAGAAAAAAAGAGTGATGCAACAATGATGCAATAGCTTTGTGTTACATATGGGATTTCCATCAACTTCTTTTTCAAATTCAATGTTTTAATATTAGTAAATTATTTCATGAAGTTCTTAAAGGCAGGGTAACATTTTAAAAAGTTGGCCGTAGATAAGTGGATATTCACAGAAATGTCCATTTTCTTGTTTAGAAGTATGACACCAAATATTATGTGATGTGTTGAAATGCTTCAGCAACTACAATTACAAAACATGTAATTCTTTTTTCTATAATGCTCCCTTGAAAATACTGCAAAAACATGTATAAATATCAACCGAATTAGAACATATCACCCCAGTCACATCAAAACAGCAAATTAAGGAACACACAAAAGAAAACAGTAACATTGCCATTTGGTGACATTACATTATATAAAAAAAAGAATGTACAAAATAAGAAAAATAATGTTTTTCTTTTTATCTGTATATTTTTGTGTTTATTCATACAATGTATACAATGAACTTTCCCTGTGTCATGCAAAAAGTGATTGAATGCAAGTATAATTCAAAGTCCTTTAAAAGACACTAAGCAGTGTCCTTGTGAGTCCACAATGCCAGTAAAGACCGCATACGGTTTCAAGAGAGGTATGTGTTACTGCAGACAATTTTGAATAGCTCTTTTCAGGAACCTTGTGCTACATTCTCAAATGGCAACATGTTTTTTTTCCAATGTTTGTTTTCAGGGGCATTTGCCAGGTCAACTCCAAAAAACTTTCTCTTAAACCGAGGAGGAAACAATGTTTTTTCCAGCATGTGTTATTATGTGCTTTTTTAAGACTCCTTTTCGAGAGAATGTTTTACCACATTCAAAGCAGACAAATGGTTTCTCACTACTATGCATTACAGCATGCTGTTTTAAATACCTCTTTTCAAAGAATCTTTTACCACAAAGAGAGCAGGCAAAAGGTTTTTCCCCAGTATGTGTTTTTAGGTGATCTGTTAAATGCCCATTTCTGAAGAAACGTTTATCACAAACTGAGCAGGCAAAAGGTTTCTCACTAGTATGTGTTACGGCGTGCTGTTTTAAAAGCCTCTTTTCAGAGAATCCTTTTCCACAATCTGAGCAGACAAAAGGTTTTTCTCCAGTGTGTGTCTTCAAGTGATTCATTAAAAGCCCCTTCGTAGAAAAACTTTCACAAACTGAGGAGTTAGAAGGCTTTTCTCCAACGTGTGTTATTGCATGCACTCTCAAATCTCCTTTTCTAGAAAATCTTTTACCACAGACTGAGCAGGCAAAAGGCTTTTCTCCAGTGTGTATAAGCAAGTGAAACCGTAATGTCGCCTTTTGAGTGAATCTTTTCTCACAAATTGAGCAGGCAAATTTTTTTTCTCCTGTGTGTGTTTTCAGGTGAGATGTTAAATGGTCCTTTCTGGCGAATTTTTTTTCACAAATTGAGCAAGTAAAAGCTTTTTCTCCACTGTGTGTTCTTGTGTGCAGTTTTAATTGGCTTTTTTGAGGAAATCTTCTTCCGCAATCTAAACAGAGAAAAGGTTTTTCTCCAGTATGCACTTTGCGGTGAGATGTTAAATGGTCCTTTGTGGAGAAACGTTTCTCACAAAATGAGCAGGCAAAAGGTTTTTCTCCAGTGTGTGTTTTCAAGTGCTTTGTTAAATTTCCTTTTGAAGAGAATTTTTTCTCACAAACTGAACAGGTGAAAAGGTTTTCCCCAGTGTGTGATTTCAGGTGATCTGTTAAACGGCTCTTTGTAGATAGACGTTTCTTACAAATTGAGCAGGCAAAAGGTTTTTCACCACTGTGTGTTTTCAAGTGCTTTGTTAAATTTCCGTTTGTAGAGAATTTTTTCTCACAAACGGAGCAGGGGAAAGATTTTTCGCCAGTGTGTATATTCAAGTGCTTTGTTAAATTTCCCTTTGTAGAGAATTTTTTCTCACAAAATGAGCAGGTGAAAAGGTTTTCCCCGGTGTGTGCTTTCAGGTGATCTGTTAAACGCCCCTTTGTAGAAAGACGTTTATCACAAATTGAACAGGCAAAAGGTTTTTCGCCAGTGTGTGTTTTCAAGTGCTTTGTTAAATTTCCGTTTATCGAGAATCTTTTCTCACAAACTGAGCAGGCGAAAGGTTTTTCGCCGGTGTGTGTTCTCATATGTAGTTTCAAGATTGACTTGTAGATGAAAGCTTTGTCACAAAGACAACATTTCAAGAGTTTTTTGTCAGTATGCCATATCACATCACCTTTCCAGAATTCTTCTTTACCGTCATCAGAAGAGTGTGACGTGATGTCGTCACCATCTGAAAGTGGAGCCAAGAGGTCGTTTGATGGGGATTCTACACAGCAGTCGCCATCACCTTCTTCAGTCTTCATACAGACGTCAATAATTGAAACCTTGATTTCCTCCTCCTGTTCTTCTTCTTTTATGGAATGATCCTCTGGCTCGAGCTGCTTTTTAATATCCTCTTCTTTTATATTGGCGATCTCTGGCTCCTCCTGTTTTACATGTGCAGACTCTGTCTTACCCTCCTTTTTAATATGGACAGACTCTGGCTCCTTCTGCTCAGGACCAAGATCATCACCTAGGAGGTCTACTGGACACAAGAAAAAGAAATATCAAGCTTCGCTCAATCACATCTCATGTTGTGAGGCTATCTGAAAACTTTAGCTCCACCGAAAACATCTATTTTTGAAACATCTGTCCCTAACCTAGCCACTGAACTTGAATGTGAATAATTAACATTGAAATTGTGAATACATAAACCATTTTTGCCTACAACATAAACAATGCATCACTATTGGGGTGGAGCTAAGTAATAAAGGGATTAAATAAAATACAAAAACGATTTTGAATCTTGTCTTTATAGATTTACTATCCAATAAAGATTAAATGATTGGTGCTGGTTTTAGGCTTAAGACAACCTTTCACTGGATGTGTAATGAACGTAATGAGCTACGTTTAGAATCGCAAATCCATATTTCTAGATATGGTGGTGAAAGTAATGTAAAATAAATGCAATATTAGTGTAATTCATTACATTTCAAATACAGTAATATTGTAATGTAACTTATCACTTTGAAATGACAGTAATAAGTCATAAATAATACATAACAGTTTTGAAGTAATTTGCACAACACTGATCAAACTGCAACTGTCAAAGTTTATGTTTCAGATGTCTCACCGAATCTTTACAAGTTATCATTATATTTGGAGATGCATCAAAATGAAAATATTTGGCCCAAAATATCGAAAATGAGGTAATATCTAGCTTGAACAATGTTAGAGGGGGTTTGAAAGCTATTTATGAGTTTTTGCTAATGAGCAGTATTGTTGCGAGAGACTATAATCTTTGACTTTTAAGACATTTTCGTTTTCAGCAAATCAGTGATCGCGATGGAGAAAACTAAAGATGATTTATTTACTTCAACGAAAATTGGTGAATAGGATTTAATATAAAAAAAAAATCCATACACCATATGCATCAGAATGTTGTCACATAGGAAGGAAAAGTGATCAAACCCGCTCCGTGTGAGACAACTCGAGGTTCCAAAATGAAAAGTTGTTGTTGTCGCTTGTTGAACTCCTTTGTCTCACAAAGATCCTCCTCGTAGTCTGCGGTCTTTCTTGCACACATTTTCATGCCACAACAGAAGTACTGTGCTCGATTTCTTCTTAACGACGTGATGCAAAAACGTATCTTTGTTAGCGGCTAGCAAGTTGTTAGCCGGAGCCCAAAGAAATTGATCCAGACACACAAATACGGTACAGTATTTCAATTACGATCTTCCTGGCCAAGGAAATGGAGATGAGACGTTGAATTCACAAATTCGCGAAAAATGATTTGGTAAAAGGCGTGAGCAGAATATGATCTCCACAATCTATATGCTTCTTTTTATCAACTGTTGTTTTCCGACGTACAAAGTGCATCACTGCCACCTACTGTGCTGGAGTGTGGATTAGTTTACACAAATACCTAATGAACTCTGCTCAGGATCAAATAAACGAGGAGAAAGAGAATTTTCAGCAACTTTTTTAAACTTTATTGGACAAACTAACAAAATAATATACAAAATGGCAACTTTCCAACAGCCTTTATTTCAATACAGCGTAACTGCCAAGGGAACAGTATACAGATATCTTCAAATCAAAAAATATTCATGTACATTTTCAAGACGATTAAAAATCCAACAAACAAGGCAACAGGTATATAATACACAATCAGCCAATAATGAGCCAGAAAGTAAAGAAGCAAAAACAAAATCCTTCAAAAACTGAGAAGAGGAACAAAACGGACATGTTGAAAGTAAACTCAAAAATAAAATGCAGACGTTTCGACCAAAATGATCTGGTATAGTGGTTGCGATATAAAGAAGATGATGACGGATGCTACATGTAAGTTCATTCTATTTTAATACATTTTACTGTGATATTTGTGAATGTCTGTTGTTGTTTTTATTCTCCCACGTCTTGTTAATGCAGTTTGAACTTCAGACTTAATTTCATCCCTTTTATTGCGCAATTTTTGGGACTTCATGCAGTTCTGTTGGGACCCATAGTTGGTAAGTATTGCGAGTCCCAGAGACCCAACATTTTTCAGAGGTAAAATGAGCGCTACAGATTTTTTTTTTTCCCTCAGTGTACATTCTTGTCTGATTTTTTTAAATCTGCTTTTCTCAAAATGATTTTCAACAATCTGGGCAGTCAAACGGTTTTCACACCAGGATACATTACATCAGACGTTTTTTTAAATTCCTCTTTTCATTGAATTTTGTACCACATTCTGCATTGGAAAAATGTTTTGACCTAGTGTACATTTTCAAGGGCATTTAATAGATTCCCTCAGAAGAAACTTTTCTGTTTAACTGGGGAGGATTAGGTCTTTTGTCTAATGTGTTTGTGAAGGGAATCATATATTAGGTTGTTATCATTTGTGCTTATTTCTTGTCTAGAACAGTGTGCATTGCTATCCATCTATGCAGCCCGAGTTCATCTCGCCCCAGTCCTTAGATAAAGTTGTTGACGTAGGATAGTGTGAGCTGAGACCTTGCCCCAACTGTTGGTGGCGCCCAGCTGGCTCTTTTTGTTATGTCTTGTAATGTGCAATGCTTTGCTGAATGAATACAAAGCAGGCGGGGTCGCTTGAGGGACAGAAAATGCTGTTGGCAACGCATGAGAATGTACGTCAAGCTTTTCCCTTTGCCTAGGCGGAGAAAAGTCAATCCTGGCTGGTCTGAGTTACTCTTTTGCCGCTTAGCAGCTAAGCTTGTCCTACTCTTCTTTTAGAGATTTCCCTGACAGTGTTTTATTGCATGTTCTTTTAACGCATCTTTTCGGGAGTATCTTTTACCACAGTGTGAGCAGGCAAAAGGTTTCTCACCAGTATGTGTTACTGTATGTTGTTTTAAAAGCTTCTTCGTAAAGAATTTTTTACCACAATCTGCGCAGGCAAAAGGTTTCTCACCAGTATGTGTAACTGCATGTTGTCTTAAAAGCCTCTTCACAGAGAATTTTTTACCACAATCAGAGCAGGCAAACGGTTTCTCACCAGTATGTGTAAATATGTGTTGTTTTAATTGCTTCTTCTCAGAGAATCTTTTACCACAATCTGAGCAGGGAAAAGGTTTTTCACCCGTGTGTATTTTTGTGTGCAATTCCAAATATCTTTTTCTCAGAAATCTTTTACCACAAACTGAGCAGGCAAAAGGCTTTTCTCCAGCGTGCAATTGCAAGTGAAAATTCAACGACTCCTTTCGAGTGAATCTTTTCTCACAAACTGTACAGGCAAATTTATTTTGTCCGGTGTGTGTTTTCAGGTGAAATGTTAAATTGTCTTCTCTGGCGAATTTTTTCCCACAAATTGAGCAAGTAAAAGACTTTTCTCTACAGTATGTTCTTGTGTGCAATAATTGGCTTTTTAGAGGAAATCCTTTTCCACAATCTAAACAGACAAAAGGTTTTTCTTCAGAGTGTGTTTTCCAGTGATCTGTTAAATGCCCCTTCGTAGGGAAACATTTCTCACAAATTGAGCAGGCGAAAGGGTTTTCGCCAGAGTGTGTTCTCAAGTGAACTGTCAAATTTCCCTTTGTAGAGAATTTTTTCTCACAAACTGAGCAGGTGAAAAGGTTTTCCCCAGTGTGTGATTTCATGTGAGCTTTTAAATGCCCCTTTCTAGAGAGACGTTTATCGCAAATTGAACAGGCAAAAGGTTTTTCACCAGTGTGTGTTTTCAAGTGCTTTGTTAAATTTCCTTTTGCAGAGAATCTTTTCTCACAAACTGGGCAGGCAAAAGGTTTTTCGCCAGTGTGTGTTTTCAAGTGAACTGTCAAACTTCCCTTTGTAGAGAATTTTTTCTCACAAACTGAACAGGTGAAAAGGTTTTCCCCAGTGTGTGATTTCAGGTGAGCTTTTAAATGCCCCTTTCTAGAGAACCGTTTCTCACAAAGTGAACAGGCAAAAGGTTTTTCGCCAGTGTGTGTTTTCAAGTGCTTTGTTAAATTTCCATTTATAGAGAATCTTTTCTCACAAAATGAGCAAGCGAACGGTTTTTCGCCAGTGTGCGTTCTCATGTGTAGTTTCAAGATTGACTTGTAGATGAAAGCTTTGTCACAAAGACAACATTTCAAGAGTTTGTTGTCAGTATGCCATATCGCATCACCTTTTGAGTCTTCATCTTTACCTTCATCAGAAGAGTGTGATGTGATCTCGTCACCATCTGAAAGTGGAGTCAAGAGGTTGTTTGATGGGAATCCTACACAGCTGTCTCCATCATTTTCTTCAGTCATCATACAGATGCCGGTAAATGGAGGCTTGATGTCCTCTTCCCGTTCTTCTTTTTTTATGGGAAGGTGGTCTAGATCAAGCTGCTCTTTAATGTCCTCCTGTTTTATATTTGCCAACTCTGGCTCCTCCTCCTGTTTTATAGGAGCAGACTCTGGCTCACCCTCCTTTTTAATCCGAACAGACTTCGGCTCCGGCTGCTCAGGACCAATATCATCATCTTTGAGGTCTACTGGACACAAGAAAAGAAATATCAAGCTTTGCTCAATCACATGTCATGTTGTGAGACTCATCAAATTGCAAATGTCATAGTTTATGTCTCAGATGTCTCACTGAATTTAAAAGTTATTATTATAATTGGAGATACACCAAAATGAAAATATTTTGCCCAAAATATTGAAAATGAGGTAATATCTAGTTTGAATAATGTGGGAGCAGTTTTGAAAGCGATTTTGTGAGCTTTTGCTAATGAGCTGTACTGTTGTGCAAGCCTATAAACTTTTAGTTCTCAGAATTTTTCGATTTTATTTCATTACATCGGCGAAAGCAATGGAGAAAACTACTGGTTATTCATATTATCCACCAAAAATTGGCGAATATGATTTAATTTTAAAAAGCACACTATATGCATTCGAATGTAGTCACTTAATTGAGAATGAACAGTGATCAAACCCGCTTTGTGTGAGACAACTCGTGGTTCCAAAATGAAAAGTTGATGGTGTTGCTCGTTGTCCTCCTTTGTCCCACAAAAATTCTCCTCTTCGTCTGCGGTCTTTCGTGCACACATTTTCATACCACTACAGCAACACTGTGCTCGATCTCTTCCGATAGATGTGTTGAAAACAAATTGATCTTTGTTAGCGGCTAGCAAGTTATGTTAGCCTGAGGAGCTGCACCACAAGCCCAAAGAAACCGATCCAGGAACAAATATTTCATTTACGATCTTCTTGGCCAACTTAGGAGAGATGAGACGTTGAGTACAAATTCACGAATAATTATTTTGTAAAATGCGTGAGCATAATATCTCCAGGAGCGACACAATATAAATTGCAGTGCGCAAGCTTCTTTTTATGAAGGGATGTCTTCTGACGTACAAAGTATATCACTGCCACCTATTGGGCTGGGGTGTGGATTAGCGTACACAAGTACTTAGTGAACCGTGCTAAAGATCAAATAAACGCGGAGAAAAACACATTACTGGTTGACTCAAACTCTCTTCATCCATCCTGTTTACCTGAAAACAGATGCAGTGCTTGAATGTGAATAAAAGGCCGCGGTGCATACTACGCTGGGCAGGGCGCATGCGCTACCAGTCCGCCATTTGCAGAATGCTTCAGCAACTTTTTTAAACTTTATTGAACAAACTAACAAAATAATATACAAAATGGCAGCTTTCCAACAGCCCTTATTACGATACAACATAACTGCCATGGGAAAAGTATACAGAGATCTTCAAATCAAAAAATATTCATGTACATTTTCAAAACGGATAAAAATCCAACAAACAAGGCACAATCAAATAATATACAGTCAGGCAACAATGAGCCAGAAAGTAAGAAGCAAAAACAAAACACTTCAGAAACTGAAAAAAGACCAGACATGTTGAAAGTAAACTCAAAGTAAAATGCAGACTTTTCTACCAAAATGAACTGTCATCGTGGTTGCGATATAAAGATGATGATGACGGATGCTACATGTAAGTTCATTTTAATACATTTTACTGTGACATTTGTGAATGTGTGTTGTTGGTTTTTGTTTGTGTCTTGTAAATGCAGTTTGAACTTAATTTTATCCCTTTTATCGCCCAATATTTGGGACATCAAACTGTTCTGTTGGTACCCATAGATGATAAGTATTGTGAGTCCCTGGGACCCAGCATTTTTCAAAATGAGCTCTGCGGATTTTTTTTTCTTTTTTCC
Source organism: Hippichthys cyanospilos (assembly GCF_059441005.1). Classification (NCBI taxonomy): domain Eukaryota; kingdom Metazoa; phylum Chordata; class Actinopteri; order Syngnathiformes; family Syngnathidae; genus Hippichthys; species Hippichthys cyanospilos. The sequence goes on from NC_142372.1 coordinate 5,406,065, forward strand.
CTCAGTGTGCATTCTTGTCTGATTTCCTAAATCTGCTTTTTTCAAAATTATTTTCAACAATCTGGCCAATCAACTGGTTTTCACACCAGGATACATTACATCGGATTTTTTTTTTAAATTCCGCTTTTCATTGAATCTCGTACCACATTCTGCATTGGAAACACGTTTCGACCTAGTGTGCGTTTTCAAGGGCATTTAATAGATCGTCTCTCAAGAAACTTTTCTGTTTAACTGGGGAGGAATAAGTCTTTAGTCTAATGTGTCTTATTGTGTGTTCTTTTATTCCTTCTTTAGTAGAGTATCTTTTACCACAGTCTGAGCAGGCAAAAGGTTTCTCACCAGTATGTCTAACCGCATGTTGTTTTAAATACCTCTTCGTAGAGAATTTTTTACCACAATCTGAGCAGGCAAAAAGTTTCTCACCTATATGTGTAACTGCATGTTGTTGTAAAAGCCTCTTCACGGAGAATCTTTTACCGCAATCTGAGCATTCAAATTGTTTCTCACCAGTATGTGTAAATGTGTGTTCTTTTAATTGCCTACTCCCAGAAAATCGTTTACCACAATATGAGCAGGAAAAAGGTTTTTCTTCAGTGTGTAGTCTTGTGTGCAATCTCAGATATTTTTTTCTCTGAAATCTTTTACCACAAACTGAGCATGCAAAAGGCTTTTCTCCAGTGTGTAATTGCAAGTGAACATTTAACGACCCCTTTTTAGTGAATCTTTTCTCACAAATTGTACAGACAAAATTTTTTTGTCTAGCGTGTGTTTTCAGGTGAGATGCTAAATTGTTTTCTCTGGTGAATTTTCTCTCACAAATTGAGCAAGTAAATGGCTTTTCTCTACTGTGTGTTCTTCTGTGCAGTAATTGGCTTTTTTGAGGAAATACTTTTCCACAATCTAAACAGACAAAAGGTTTTTCTCCAGTGTGTGTTTTCCAGTGATCTGTTGAATGCCCCTTTGTAGGGAAACGTTTCTCACAAATTGAGCAGGAAAAAGGGTTTTCGCTAGTGTGCATTTTCAAGTGCTTTGTTAAATTTCCCTTTGTAGAGAATTTTTTCTCACAAACTGAGCAGGTGAAAAGGTTTTCCCCCGTGTGTGATTTCATGTGAGCTTTTAAATGCCCTTTTCTCGAGAGACGTTTCTCACAAATAGAACAGGCAAAAGGTTTTTCGCCAGTGTGTGTTTTCAAGTGCTTCGACAAATTTCCTTTTGCAGAGAACCTTTTCTCACAAACTGTGCAGGCGAAAGGTTTTTCGCCAGTGTGTGTTCTCATATGTAGTTTCAAGATTGACTTGTAAATGAAAGCTTTGTCGCAAAGACAACATTTCAAGAGTTTTTTGTCAGTATGCCGTGTCGCATTACCTTTTAAGTGTTCATCTTTACCATCATCAGAAGAGTGTGACGTGATCTCGTCACCATCTGAAAGTTGAGCCAAGAGGCCGTTTGATAGGGATCCTACAAAGCTGTCTCCATCATCTTCAGTCTTCATACAAATGCCAGTAAATGAAAACTTGATTTCCTCCTCCCGTTCTTCTTCTTTTATGGGAAGGTGGTCTTGATCAAGCTGCTTTTTAATGTCCTCCTGTTTTATATTTGCCAACTCTGGCTCCTCCTCCTGTTTTATATGTGCGGACTCTGGCTCGCCCTCCTTTTTGATATGGACAGACTCTGGCTTCTGCTGTTCAGGACCAATATCATCATCTTTGAGTTCTGGTGGACACAAGAAAAGAAATATCAAGCTTCGCTCAATCACATGTCATGTTGTGAGATTCATCACATTGCAGATGTCATAGTTCATGTTTCAGGTGTCTCACTGAATCTTTACAAGTTATCATTATAATTGGAGATACACCTAAATGAAAATATTTGGTCCAAAATATCGAAAATTAGGTAATATCTAGTTTGAACAATGTGGGAGCAATTTTGAAAGCGATTTGTGAGCTTTTGCTAATGAGCTGTATTGATGCGCAAGATAATCTTTTAGTTTTAATTATTTTCTATTTTAATTCAGGAAATCGGCGAAAGCAAAGCAGAAAACTACTGGTGATTCATTTATTCCAACGAAAATTGGTGAATAGGATTTAATTAAAAAAATACACCATATGCATTCGGATGTAGTCACTTAATTGAGAATGAAAAGTGATCAAACCCGCTCTGTGTAAGACAACTCGTGGTTCCAAAATGAAAAGTTGATAATGTCGTTCGTTGTCCTCCTTTGTCCTACAAAGTTCCTCCTCGTAGTCTGCGGTCTTTCTTGCACACATTGTCATGCCACAACAGCAACACCGTGCTCGAGCTCTTCTTACCGATCTGTTGCAAATAAATGTATCTTTGTTAGCGGCTAACAAGTTGTTAGCTTGAGGAGCCGCACCACGACCCCAAAGAAACTAATCCAGACACAAATATTCCATTTACGATATTCTTGACCAACTAAGTAGAGGTGAGACGTTGAGTACAAATCCACGAATAATTATTTGGTAAAATGAGTGAGCATAATATGTTGGTCAAAAGCTACACAATCTGCTGTGCGCATGCTTCTTTTCATTAACGGATGTCTTCCGACGTACAATGTGCATCACTGCCACCTACTGTGCTGGAGTGTGGATTAATGTAGTGAACCTAATGAACCGTGCTCAAGATCAAATAAACGAGGGGAAACAAGTTACTGAATAAACAACATTCTCTTCATTAACCCCGTTTTCCTCAAAACAGAAGCAGAGTTTGAAAGTGAATTTAAAGCCGCGTCACATGCTATGATGTGCATTGAGCATGCGCAAACAGTCAAGCCTTTTCCAGAGAATGCCACAGCAACTTCTTTTTTTTTTTAACTATCTAACAAAGTAACAAAATAATGTACAAAATTGCAACTGTCTAACAGTCCTTATCACGATTCAAAGTAACTGCCAAGGGAACCGTGTGCGTAGATCTTCTAATTAAATAATGTTAATGTACATTTTCAAAACAGATAAACATTTAACAAACAACCTGCAGACTCTGGTCTTTCAATCATCTTCAATGTTTTAATATAACTACTAAATTCTTTTAAGAAATTTCCAAAGACAGGGATACATTTGTAAAGCCTTTCTTTGTGGATGAAAAAATTTGACCATACATAAGCTGAGTCACAGAAATGTCTATTTTCTTGTTTAGAAGTATGACACCAAATATTATGTGATCTATTGAAATGCTTCAGCAACAACACTAGGACACAACATGTAGGTCTTTGTTCTATAATGCTTTATTAAACATATTATGAATAAGGTATAAATTACAACGGAAATAGTTAATATCACATAAGTCAAATCAAAACAAAGTAAATTAAGGAACAAACAAAAGAAAGCAACAACAGTGCCTTTGGTGCCATCACATTATGAAAAAAAATATGTACAAGAGAAGAGAAAGAATATTTTTTTTGTTTTCATTCATACAGTTTATACAATGAATTTTCTCTGCCTTTTTGTTCTTGCAGAAATTGAGTGAATGCAAGTGCAGTATAATTCAAAGTACTTATAAAATACCCAAATAAGTGTCCTTTTAAAGTCAGCTCACAATGCCAGAAAAGATAAAGTTTCAAGAGAAGCTGTGTAAAATAAACAATTTCTATCCTTTCAAATTTAAATTTGTTCATGAAATGTTAACAGGGTGTACTTTGTGTAGAATCTTAAAAGACACCGCTGTGATTTTTTAGCGAATCATTTTTCAGAATGCAATTTGTTATTTGTTGTTAAGAAGCAGAAATCCAAAAAACAAGGACTCCATTGTGACATCAATGGACATCAATTTGACCGCAGTCAAACGGTTTCTCACCGGTATGTGTTACTGCAGACATTTTGAAATTGCTCTTTTCACGGAACCTTGTGCCACATTCTGAGCATGCAAAATGTTTTTCTTTTCCAGTGTGTGTTCAAAGAGTCATTTAACACGTCAACTCAAGAAACTTCTATTCAACTGGGGAGGGAAAAGTCTTTTTTTACAGGATGTGTTATTGTGTGCTCTTTCAATCCTCTTTTTCTAGAGAATCTTTGACCACAGAGCACACAAATGGTTTCTCTCTACTATGCATTACAGCATGCTGTTTTAAATGCTTCTTTTCAAAGAATCTTTTACCACAAAGAGAGCAGGCAAAAGGTTTTTCCCCAGTGTGTGTCTTCAAGTGATTCATTAAAAGCCCTTTTGTATAAAAACCTTTCTCACAAACTGAGCAGTTGAAAGGCTTTTTGCCAGTGTGTATTCTTGTGTGCACTCTCAAATCTCCTTTTCTAGGAAATCTTTTACCGCAAACTAAGCAGGCAAAAGGCTTTTCTCCAGTGTGTGTTTTTAAGTGGGAATCTAAAGACTCCTTTCGAGTAAATCTTTTTCCACAAACTGAGCAGGCAAAATATTTTTCTCCAGTGTGTGTTCTCAAGTGAGATGTTAAATAATCCTTTCGGGTGAATCCTTTCTCACAGATTGAGCAAGCGTAGGGCTTTTCTCCACTGTGTGTTGTTGTGTGCAGTCCTAGATCGCGTTTTCGAGGAAATGTTTTACCACAATCTAAACAGACAAAGGGTTTTTCTCCAGTGTGTGCTTTCTGGTGATCGTTCAAGTTCCCCTTTGTAGAGAAACGTTTCTCACAAAGTGAGCAGGGAAAAGGTTTTTCAGCATTGTGTGTTTTCAAGTGACATGTCAAAGTTCCCTTTGTAAAGAATCTTTTCTCACAAACCGAGCAGGAGAAAAGTTTTTCGCCAGTGTGTTTTCTCATATGTTGTTTCAAGCGTGACTTGAAGGTGAAAACTTTGTCACAATGACAACATTTCAGAAGTTTTTTGTCAGGATGACTTATCACATCATCATTTGAGTGCTCATCTTTACCGTCATCAGAAGAATGTGAAGTGATGTCGTCACCATCTGAAAGAGGAGCCAAGAGGCCGTCTGATGGGGATCCAACGCAGCTGTCTCCACCACCTTCTTCAGTCTTCAAACGGACGCCAGTAAATGAAAAGTTGATTTCCTCCTCCTGTTCTTCGTCTTTGATGGGACGATGCTCTTGCTCGAGCTGCTTTTTAATGGGGGCCCGTTCTGGCTCCTCCTCCTGTTTTATACTTGCAGACTCGGGCTCCCCCTCCTTTTTAATATGGACAGACTCTGGCTCCTGCTGCTCATGAACGAGATCTTCTTCTTTGAGGTCTGTGGGACACAAGAAAAAAATATCAAGCATTGTGGACTTCATCAAAGTAGTTTATGTTGCAGGTGTCTCTGTGAAACTTTGCATAATGATTGGAGATGCGCTGAAATGAAAATATTTGACACAAAATATATAAAAAAAAATGAGGTAAATAATTTATAGTGTGAATAATGCGAGAGCAGTTTTGGGAGCGATATGTGAGCTTTTTTAAATAAGCTGTATATGTACATAAAACTTTGATCTTTTAGATGACAATACTTTTAGTTTTAATTCCAAGAAATAGGTGTGTAACTGTAACATTGATTTATTAAACAAATCTGGAAATGGTATATAATTTAAAAACAAATGTACACCATATGCATTAGAATGCAGTCACTTAATTGGGAATGAAAAGTGAACAAACCCGGTCTGTTTGATTCAATTCGAGGTTTCGAAATGAAAAGCAGACATTGTTGCTCATTGTCCTCTTTTGTCGCACAAAAGTCCTCCTCGTAGTCTGCGGTCTTTCTTGCACACATTTTTATGCCACAACAACACTACGCGCGATCTCTTCTTATCGATGTGTAAGTAAATGTATCTTTGTTAGCGGCTAGCAAGTTACGTTTGGCAGAATAGCTGCACCACAAAGAAATTGACCTGGACGCAAGGATTTCATTGACGATCTTCTAGTCCAACAAAGTAGAGATTGGCGTTTTGAGTACAAATTCACGAATGGTTACTTGTCGCTGTGTGAGCGGGCTATGACTTTCAGAACCCACACACGACGCAGTGCGCATGCTTTTTGTTTGTGAGCCGATGTCTTCCGCTCTACATAGTGTATAACTGCCATCTACTGTGCTGGAGTATAGATAAATGTACGCAAGTGCCTAATGAACCGTGCCAGGAGCGATTAAATGAGGAGAAAACGCGTTCCTAATAAACCTAAATTCTCTTAACCCACTCTGCATCCCCCTAAAACTGAAGAAAGTCTTTGAAGATCATTTAAAGACGCAGTCTGCAGAATTAAGTTTTACCGTTTACTGGTGTTACGTGAACGCAGCGCGTGGTACGGCGTCACAGAGAGTCCAAACCTAAGACGCATGTTAGTTAGATGGACACATACTTACATACGCTGATAGACACAAACGGACGGATGGATTAAAACTAATGTTGTCTGATAGAACATATTTATTTACACCTTAATGAATTTTATAGTAGCTTTTCACAAATGAATAACTAATAAATATTGAAAATGGTCACTTTAAGAACGCAGTACTGTACATGCTATGTGCCATTTTCAGAGCATGCTACACCTACCCAAGGAAAAAAACATTTTAGGTCTTTTATTCTGTATTGCTTTATTGAACATATTGCTAGAAAGGTATGAATTGAAACAGTAATAGTTATTAGCCTATAAGTCATGTCAAGACAAGGAAAAATTAAGAACAGACAGGCAAAAGAAAACAATAACGTTGCAATTTTGGATACATCACTACAAAAATTAAAATACGTATAAAGAAAACAACATTTTAAGTTTCAATTAATACAACTGCTTTATCACTGCCTTAGTGTTCTTGTAGCTATTGATTGAATGAAAGCATAATTCAAAGTCCTTATAAAATACATACTGAAAGCAGAGGTTTGTCATTTTTAAATGTATATTTATGTAAACCTTTGCCAATATATAAAAAAATAATCAATTAGATGGACTTTAGATTTGAGAATATTGCACTAAATCTTGATTTGAATATTGCAAACTGAACCAAAATCGGAGTACATGTCAGAAAGATCGCAAAGCATTTTTTTCCTTAACTCTTTCATCCCTTCTTTGAACAGAATCTTGCGACACAAATTACATCGGAAAAATGTTTTACTCCAGTATTTTATCAAGTGATCTATTAAACTCCCATTTGTAGAGTGCAGTGAAGCGCAGAAAGGTGCATTCTTGTCTGCTTTGTTAAATATTCTTTTCTCAAAAAACATGATCAACATTCTATGCAATCAAATGGATTCTCACCAGTATGCATTACGTGCAGATGTTTTTAAATTTAAACATTAGGATTATGACTTTCATTGTTAACTGCTGTTATCAACAGCACACTTGTGCCTCTTTCATCCCTTCTTTGAACAGAATCTTGCGACACAAATTACATCGGAAAAATGTTTTACTCCAGTATTTTATCAAGTGATCTATTAAACTCCCATTTGTAGAGTGCAGTGAAGCGCAGAAAGGTGCATTCTTGTCTGCTTTGTTAAATATTCTTTTCTCAAAAAACATGATCAACATTCTATGCAATCAAATGGATTCTCACCAGTATGCATTACGTGCAGATGTTTTTAAATTTAAACATTAGGATTATGACTTTCATTGTTAACTGCTGTTATCAACAGCACACTTGTGCCTCTTTGCTGGATACTTACTTGAAAATCGTTTACCACAAACTGAACATGCAAAAGGTTTCTCACCAGTGTGGGCTCTTCTTGTGTGTACTTGGAGTTTCCCCTTTCTAGAATACCTTTGACCACAAACCCAACAGGCAAATGGTTTCTCACCAGTGTGGATCCTTGTGTGTTCTACCATACTTCTCTTTTGAAAAAATCTTTGACTGCAAATTGAACAGGCGAAAGGTTTCTCACCAGTGTGTGTTCTTGTGTGTACTTTTAGCTGATCCTTTGTAGAAAACTTTACATCACAATTTGTACAAACAAAAGGTTTCTCCCCAGAGTGGGTTTTTGTGTGTACGTTTAGTTGGTCCTTTCGAGAAAACTTTTTGCCGCAAATTGAACAGGCAAAAGGTTTCTCACCGGTGTGAGTTATTGTGTGAACTTTTAGTTGTCCCTTTCTGGAAAACCTTTGACTACAAATTGAACAGGCAAAAGGTTTCTCGCCAGTGTGGGTTCTTGTGTGTACTTTTAGTGTTTTCTTTCTAGAAAACTTCTTACCACAAACCAAACAGACAAAAGGTTTCTCACCAGTGTGGGTTCTTGAGTGTACTTTTAGTTGAGTCATTGTAGAAAAGGTTTGATCACAAATTGAACAGACAGAAGGTTTTTTACCAGTGTGTAATTTTAGTTGGTCCCTTGTAGAAAGCTTTTCACTACTATTTGAACAGACAAAAGGCTTCTCACCAGTGTGGGTTATCATGTGCACTTTTAGGTGTCCCTTTCGGGAAAACCTTTGACTACAAATTGAACAGGCAAAAGGTTTCTCACCAGTGTGGGTTCTTGTGTGTACTTTTAGTGTTTCATTTCTAGAAAACATTTTCCCACAATCCATACAGGAAAAGGGTTTCTCACCAGTGTGGGTTCTTGTGTGATCTATGAAGCTTCTCTGATGAGAAAATCTTTTACCACAATCCAAGCAGGCGAAAGGTTTCTCACCAGTGTGAGTTCTTGTGTGAGCTATCATGCTCGTTTTATGAGAAAATCTTCGACCACAAAAAGAACAGGCAAAAGGCTTCTCACCAGTGTGTGTTTGTGTGTGTTTTTTCAAGGTTCCTTTTTGAGAAAATCTTTTACCACAAACAAGACAGGTAAAAGGTTTCTCACCAGTGTGGATCATCATATGTCTTTTCAAACAATGTTTGTGACTAAATGTTTTTCCACACTGAGAACATTTCCAACATTTGCTGTCACATTTGATGTCAGTGTGACGTGGCATCTCACCTTCCCACTCTTCATCAACATCATCATCATCAGTGTGAGAAGAGTGTGACATTGAGTTGTCACGATCTGACAGTGGAGCTAACCAGCCGTCTGCTTGTGATCTTCCACAGTGCTCACCATCAATATCTGTTGTCATGGGTTGATTGGAACTAATGCTTGGAAGCTCCACCTTTTCCTTCTCTTCATATTGACCTTTCTCATCTTCCTTCTTCACATGGACGCCAGTTACTGGAAACTCTGTGTACTCTACTTCCTCTTTTATGTGTGGTGGAAGCTGCTCCTCTTTTTTGATGTTGGCATTGGTGCCATAAGGAGACTCTGTCTCCTCCTCTTTCACATCAGGCAACTCTCGCTCCTGCCATATAGGTCCAAGCTTTTCTTCAATCACGTCTATGGAACAAAGACACACTTTAAGTAAAGTCTGTCGTGATTTTGTGGTTTACAGTTCCTATTTAGGGGTGTCAGCATATCTCTGGCTTGCTGAAATAAACATGAATGTAAATCATAAAGTTCACTGTAGTGCTTCATATAAGATTAATGTTTCACAAGTGTGTGTTTAAGTGTATCTGTTTGCACGTGCTGACATTGCTGGAAGTGGAACCTCCATCTGAAAAGTGAAAAATTCATAAAGGTCCGAGCGGAAGTAAGTGTTAAATGTTGTTTAATGTGTGTTTGAATTAAATGTGAAAGATCCAACAGAGAACACTTTGTGTTGATCATAAATTTGTGCAAAAAACGTATTTTAATGTAATTTTAATATAGGCTTGCCTAGTGAAGTTAGACAGACTGAATGTATTGATGTTTTGAATATACAGTAAATCAAATTAGGTGACTCGTTTGAAATATTTTGGCTGCTATGAGACTAACTGACCATCAGATCTCACCAGTGTATCTAAGTTTTTATTAATAAAATAAAATGTATTTATTTATTAATGTTACACTCATACAATCGCTTAGAAAATGATTCATGTATACTATTGGACAGTAGTGACTGAGCAAGAGTCAAACCTGCCGTGTTGAACACAAACGGAGGCTGCTTGCAATGCGCCTCCAGCAGTTGGCCAGCTTCATGTTGCTCATTTTCCTCTTGGGCTCCACATAGCTCTTCTTCCAACTTGACTTTGGTTTTTGAGCACATTTTCACTCGACGTTGAAGACGCTTTGCGCTTGCACTTGATTTCTGCTGAAGCTAAAAAACGCGTCTGCTTCATTTAGCAGCTAGCAAACGAAGCAATGCTAAACAAGATCGAGAAGCTTCGACTGTTTAAACCACACACGAATATGTTTTACAAAAAAACGTGTTTGACTGCAAGTAGCGATGGAGGCTGACTGACAATGTTTCGAAATATTCAGTTCGATTTTTTTTTCGCTCATTTTGGGTCCAAAGACGTCTATGCTGCAACTTCCAACGCACAGCTTCCGGCTATGCCCAAACTACTGCTGTGCAACTTCCGGCTGCTATTCCAAGGCATTTCCTCGTTTCCTCCGCTGTCTCACTTTTGGCGGCTGCCTCACTGATGTTTCTAGCATAAAGCCAGATATCGGCTGCAGTAAGTTCATTAAAATATATGTTTGTTTTTTTGTGCTAGACTTTGTACACAATTGACCTGTATTATTGTTTTTGTTTCACGGGTTATTGAAGGGATTGATAGGGCACTAGGACCATGGCTCTCACCTAGTAGGCATGATGCAATGAAACTTGGATGCTTTGAACCTGTTGGATTTGTCTTTGCTGATTCGGAAAATGTTGTACAGTTTTTGTGATGGCATGCGAAGAGTAAAGACGTACACTAGCACAATAAAGTGTGGTGTCTTCGTCTTGCCGCATTGGTGACCCCGACGTAGGATGGGTGACCCCAGACTGGTCATTTTGCCACATTTGTGACCTCAGACATTAGAATGTACGGCAGGCTGTTGCCATTTTTTAAAATTGTATTATCTAGGTCCGCATTTTAAATCCCCAACAAGAGGGCAACTAATACTGATATTGTCCGCCATTCCAAGTACCGATACCTAGTAATAAGGCCTGGTATTGATATTGATACTCACCCATTCCTATTTACAATCACTGTCATTAGAATTAAGTTAAAGATTAAAAACGTTTTTTTCCCCTTTAATTCTTAGTTTAATCAAAAAGATTGCTTATTATGGGGCATTCACAAATTAGAGCCTTCGGCTAAATTTTTCAGTAGCCGCTTAGCAGGTTGGTGTCACATTTTGATTGTAATCAAAATAAAAAATAAGGAAAGAAATGTACAACTACACTTAAATGGTCAGCGCCCAAAAGAGATAGTATGCACAAAAAAGATGTGCTTTATTTTAACTTTGACATTGTATACAGCTTCATTGATCAGTGCTATTCTTAACAACACACTTGTGCCTCTTTGCGAGATACTTACTTGAGAAGCTTTGACAACAACCTGAACAGGCAAAAGGTTTCTCTCCAGTGTGGATTCTTGTGTGTACTTGCAGTTGTCTTTTTCTAGAATACCTCTGACCACAAACCAAACAGGCAAACGGTTTATCACCAGTGTGGATACTTGTGTGTTCTATCATACTTCTCTTTTGAAAAAATCTTTGACCACAAACCAAACAGACGAAAGGTTTCTCACCAGTATGTGTCCTTGTGTGTACTTTTAGTTGAGCCTTTGTAGAAAACTTTTGACCGCAAATTGAGCAGACAAAAGGTTTCTCACCGGTGTGGGTTTTCAAGTGTACTTTCAGCTGGTTATTTTTACAAAACTTTTTACCACAAATTGAACAGACGAAAGGTTTCTCGCCAGTGTGGGTTATTGTGTGCACTTTTAGTTGTCCCTTTCTGGAAAAACTTTGACCACAAATTGAACAGGCAAAAGGTTTCTCGCCAGTGTGGGTTCTTGTGTGTATTTTAAGTGTTTCCTTTCTAGAAAACCTTTTACCACAATCCAAACAGAAAAAAGGTTTCTCACCAGTGTGGGTTCTTTTGTGATCTATGAAGCTTCTCTGATGAGAAAATCTTTTGCCACATTCCAAACAGGCAAAAGGTTTCTCACCAGTATGAGTTCTTGTGTGCGCTATCATGCTCGTCTTATGAGAATATCTTTGACCACAAAAAGAACAGGCAAAAGGCTTCTCACCAGTGTGGGTTTGTGTGTGTTTTTTCAAGGTTCCTTTTTGAGAAAATCTTTTACCACAAACAAGACAGGCAAAAGGTTTCTCACCTGTGTGGACCATCATATGACTTTTCAAACAGTGCTTGTGGCTAAACATTTTTCCACACTGAGGACATTTCCAACATTTGCTATTATATTTGCTGTCAATTTGATGTGGAATCTCACCTTTCCACTCATCATCATCAGTGTGAGAAGAGTGTGACATTGTATCATCATAATCATCTGTCACTGGAGCTAACCAGCTGTCTACTTGTGATCCTCCATCAATATCTATTGTCATGTGTTGACTGAAGCTGCTGCTTTGAAGCTCCGCCTCTTTCATCTCTTCGTATTGACATTCTTCATCTTCAGTCTTCACATGGATGCCAGTTGCTGCCAACTCTGTGAAATCTCCCTCCTTTTTTATGTGTGTCGATAGCTGCTCCTCCTTTTTGATGATGGCATGGTTGCCACCAAGAGGCTCTGACTCCTCTTTCACGTCAGGCAACTCGGGACCAACACATTCTTCAGTCATCCCTGTGGAACACAAGACACACTTTGCTAAGTAAGGTTAGTTTGATTTTGTGGCGTATATTTCACATTTAGGGTTGTCGGCGTGGACACATGAGAGAAAGAAAAGTAAACCAGCAGTATGAGGAAAGAAACAGTCTCCTGACAGATCAAGATGTGGCCATGGTTTGTCAATGCAAATTCTGAATGATTCATAAACAAACAAAAAGATAATAGCCATTGCTATTAGTGTGTCCTTGACAAAGGTGAAAAAACGAAAAATGTGTCTATTGTGTGCAACATTAATCAGTTACGACCCTGTTGAAAAAAATATCAAAATCAACATCTAGATTCTAAAGGTCTGTTTTTTTAACTCATGCAATCGCTGAGAAATTGGTGCATGCATACGATTGAACTGTAGTGACTAATAGAGAGTCAAACCTGCCGTGTTGAGGATAAGTGACGGCTGCTTGCAATGCGCGTCCAGCAGTTGACCAGCTTCTTGTCCCTCATTTTCCTCTTGGGCTCTACAAAGCTCTTCTTCCGACTTGACTTTGGTTTTCGAGCACATTTTCAGTCGACGTTCACCACTCTGCACTCGCACTTGATGTCTGCTGAGTTGAAAACGCGTCTACTTTGTTAACAGCTCGCAAGCGAAGCAAAGCTAAACAATACAGATAAGCTTAGGCGAGCAGGGGCAATTTGAAATGCACACAAATATGTAAAACATGTGCCTGCAAGAAAGTAGCGACGAGAGTCTGAGTGGTAATGTTTCGGAATATTCATTTCGAATTCAGGACGAAAAAAGACGCCAGTTCATTTTGCAGCAGCGTGAGTACTCGCCTGTGCTACGACTACTATAACGCCACTTCCGGGTATGCTGCGACTGATGAAGCGCCACTTCCGGCTGATCTTCCGATGCGTTTCCTCTTTCCCTCTGTTGCTTCTCTCCTGTTTCTAGCATACAACATAATACCTACTGCAGTAAATTTATCAAATGCGTTTTTGTTTTTCCTGCTAGATTTTGTTCACAGTTTTTATATAACTGATTATTATATGGACGCTTCTTTCGTGGCAGCTGCCATTTCACTTTGCTCTTCCCGCGGATGAATTCCCGACTCAATTTTTACCTACAGTCGCTGACTTTACTTTTTCCACGGCATCGTGCTTGTTTGTAAACGCCCTCCCCCTATATTTTTGGCTCATTGGATCAAGTGAAAATGTGCACAAAAAACAAAAACAACAAAAAGTTGGAAGAGGAGCTTTGTGGAGCCCCAGAGGAGAAGGAGCGACGAGAAGTTGGTATATACAATATTCTGATTCACCTTTGCGAATGACACAAAGGCTGTTATATTTATTTGTACTAATCAGATTTCAGATTCACAAGCATGGCCTTCGTGAAGGCTCAGTCGTCAAACGACAGGTTTTTGCTTCAGTAAGACTTCTTTGCTATATTTGAGCTCATATGAGTTTACCAAAACTAAAAGTATCTTAGGCCCCACAGATATGAGTGAAAAATATCTGAGTTGGGAGTACACTCTCTGCCCGCTGGTAATGATGATGATGATTATGAAGTGTGGGAAGGTGAAATGCCATGTCTCTCTGACAGCAAAACGGTGGAAATGTTCCCAATGTGGAAAAATGTTTGACAACAAGCCACATTTGAAAAGCCACACTGATGAGAGAACTTTTGCGTGTTCTGTTTGCAGTCAAAGTTTTTCTAAAAAGAGAATCTTGAGACATCGCACACAAACACACACTGGTGAGAAACCTTTTAGCCGCTCGGTTTGTGGTCAAAGGTGTTCTAGAAAGGAAACCTTGAGTGTAACATATCTCCTTTGCATAGAGTTGATCAAGTTGTCGATTGTGGCCTGTGGAATGTTGGACCACTTCGCTTCAATGGCAGTGCAACAATGCCAGATATCTGTAGGAACTGGAACGCGCCAAATTTTTTAAAATGGAAATGGACCGGTCACAATGCTCATCAAGATGACAACAGATGAACGAGCAATGTTCTTACACGGATACAGCTATAGAAGAAATACTCCTGACGAAGACCTCATGCTCATTACATAAAGTATCTTACAAGTCTTATACTTAGGTAGCAAAATGATGGGGAAATGTTTACATATAACATCACATTTATATTCAAAGAACGTGTACATTATTAGTACAAAGTGTAAAAGGTTTTGCTGCGTAAAATGTATTTTGACACAAATATTTGCATTTTTATAAACGAAAGCAAGTCGTAGATTAGATCTTGCCACAACTTGAACAACTTTAAAAACCTTAAAAAAAAAAACTAAAAAAAAAAAGCTGCCTCCCTCACACATCCTTTCTAGTGTACCAACATATTTCAAATGTCAAAATTCCATACTTGAACATATGTTAAATTATTCTGATCCACTTCTGAGTGTAGGATGCATAAACCAGGGATTAAAGTCATCACTCTACTCTATTTCCTGACAATAACATCAATGCTAATGAAGCTTATTTAGAAAATATTTTTTCATGATCACAGCTGGCAAATGATTACTCACCAATGTGCATTTGTCTGTGCATTCTTAAATCTACCTTTGTAGAATATCTATTACCACAATCTAAACAGGCAAAATGTTTATCTCCACTGTGTCTTTTCATGTGAGTTGTTAAATGCCCCTTCCTATTGAAATTTTTCTCACAAATTGAGCAGGTAAAAGGCTTCTCTCCAGTGTGTATTATTGTGTGCTCTTTTAATCCTCCTTTTCTAGAAAATCGTTTCCCGCAATGTGAGCAGACAAATGGCTTCTCGCTCGCATGCATTACGGCGTGCTGTTTTAAATTCCTCTTTTCAGGGAATCTTTTACCACAAACTGAACAGGCAAATGGTTTCCCTTCAGTGTGTAACCTTAAATCTTCTTGGCTATAAAATCTTTTACCACAATCTGAGCAGGCAAAAGGTTTTTCTCCTGTGTGTGTTTTTAAGTGAACTGTTAAATGTGCCATTCTGGAGTACCGTTTCTCACAAACTGAGCAGGCAAAAGGCTTTTCTCCACTGTGTGTTTTCAAATGAACTCTTAAAGGTGCCCTTGCAGAGAAACGTCTCTTACAAACTGAGCAGGAAAGAGGCTGTTCTCCAGTGTGTGTTCTTGCGTGCCCTCTTAAAGCGTCCTTTCTGGAAAATCTTTTATCACAGTCTGAGCAAGCAAAGGGTTTTTCTCCTGTGTGTGTTGTAAGATGAGCTGTTAACGTCCCCTTTGTAGAGAAACCTTTCTCACAAACAAAGCAGATAAAAGGTCTTTCGCCAGTGTGTGTTCGTATGTGTACTTTCAAGGATGACTTTCTGAAAAAAGCTTTGTTACAATGAGGACATTTCAAGTTTTTTTTGTCAGTGTCAAATGTCGTATCCCATTTTGAGTGATCATCTTTATCGTCATCACCGTCAGAAAAGTGTGACATCATGTCGTCACCATCTGAAAGTGGAACCAAGAGGGCGTCTGACTGGGATCCTCCATAGTGTTCTCCATGACCTTCTTCACGCTTCATACTGACGCCAGTCAATGGAAATTTGATTTCCTCCTCCCACTCTTCTTCTTTTATGTGAGGAGACTCTAGCGCCTGCTCCGTTTTAATTTGGGTAATCGTTAGATCATCGTCATTGTTATTTAGAGCAGACGGTGGATCATCCTCAATTTTGATGTGGGCGGACTCTGGCTCCTCTTTAATTTGGTTCTCAGGACCAAGCTCTTCAATGAAGTCTGCAAGACACAATGAAACAAAGGAAACAAGTCCAACATGAGCAGCGGCCATATTGATAGAGATATTTGGGTTTGGTCATATTAGCTTACTATCCAATTGACTTAATCATCATGCAAATGCATTAATATATATCTCAGGAATCTTTCCAAATGGTTACGTACAAGTCTTCTACAGATAGCACAATCATCCCATATTTCCCAAATCATCCCAAAATAACATAAAGTCCTTACGAATTACTAATTGATATGATTGAACACGTTGGTTAACAAAACACCATACATAAATTCAAGAGAATTTTACCATTGAAATATATGCTATATCTTACATGCAAACTCATTTGAGCATTTAAGCCAAAAAGCATATTTTGAACCTTTCTCAGAAACAACTCCACTGAGCAAACAGATTGAGAAACTGAGTCTATACAATGACGATATATTATAAGGAAACCAAGAGACAGTCCGGTGGCATTTCATGAAATGACACGAAATGACCCAGTTGACGATGAGTAAACATACCCTCATTGTCTTCCTTGGTCCCACAGATTTTGTCCTCGTTGTCTGGTGTCTTGCTTGCATGCATTTTCACGCCAAATCGCAACACTTTGTGATCGATCTCTTCTCAACGATGCGTTCTAACACAATGACGTCTTTGTTATCCGCTAGCAAGTCAAGGTAAATTAGCGAGAGAATAAATTCAAAATGGACCCACGCTAATGCTTCCAAGCTTTCATTAAAGATATTCTTATCCATTTCAGTAGATACATACTGCGTACGCTTCAAGACTTGATCAAATCCATTGCTAATTCACGAAAAATTATTGCGTTAAACGTGTGTACACCGTACAGGCCACACGTGTTGAGTTAGATCAGCGGCCAAGGAGGTTGCAAAGCGCATGCGCAACCACTCTAATTTTTTAATTTAGCACGGTACGGTGAATACATAAGAACAAAAGATGAATGGATGGATCAATTGCTAATATCACCTGCTAACTTATCACTAGCTATTAAAGAAAACGCCCGTCCGTCCGATTAGAGGGGCTTGACTATTTGCGCAGCCTGTTTTTTAGGCAAGCTTTTAGTATTTTGTTCTTGAGAAACTTCCGTAGCTTGCGTTCAAGACGACCCACTATATGCGCATGCGCATTACATATTGTGTCACTTGCAGCTTATCATGGTTTCGACACATTGAGTTGTATGTTGTTCAACCTTTACGTTAATGAAAACGTTGTGTCCAGAGCAACTGGCTAACACCGCTTGCTAGTCGCCAACAAAGACACGCGTATGAGCAACAGATCGCAAATAAGCATCACCTCGTCGATTGCAGTGTTGTGATTGTGTCGTGAGTTGAAAACGTGTGCAAGAAAGACAGCCGAGTACACGGGGGAACTTTGTGGAGCAATGGAGGCAAACGAGCAAAAATGCCAACTTTTGAAGTCGGAACATCCAGTTGTCTCTAACGGAGCGGGTTTGTTCATTTCTCATTCTCAAATAAGTCAAATGTATATAATAGTATTTACTGCGTGTATGTAGGTGCGTGCGTGTGCATGAATACATAAATGTATATTCAGTTTTGTCCTTTGGTCAAGCAAAACGTGTAATAACGCACCATCAACGCATTTCACTAGCGGTGCTTACACCAAGAAATGGTGCATTTTATGGTCCTGGTTATTTATATGAGACAACGTTTTTATTTTAACACATGGTAAACTGTTTTGGAGATGAGCTTTTTCCAGGTGATTTTTTTCTCAACCATCCAGGTCATTTTATTTTATTTGCAAAATGACTAAATGACTGCAAATGACCTTACAAAATTAAGAATCATCTTTGCCGTTTTGGTGGTATTGACCTTTCACATGAGAAATCTGTAGCGTATTTGAACAGATTTCAGAAAATATAGGAGCCTTTTCTAATAATCTGTATTATTGCTCAGAAATATAAGACCAAATAAGTTTTTGTTTGCCGGGGTGCTTCAGTGGCCGCCAGTACATTTGCAACACTACCAAGGTGAATTGTTTAATGCTGTGCACTGACTAATAGCTAATAATCGAAAAAAAAAAAATTAACAGTTCATTTCTTAATGCACCGATAAGACTTTGGAGTTGGCGATCGCACGCTGTCACAACCCTCAGACAAGTGGATTTGAGCTCCACCAACAAATAGGATTACAGTGGTGCCAAAGTTTACTTCTTTAGAGCCTTGGTGTGGTTACAAAAACTCATACACAGCATCAACATCAGAATACAAGATGGGACTTGACTTTTGTTTTATTGTGTCCTGCAGACCTAAAAGGAGATCTTGGTTCTGAGCAGCAGGAGTCAGAGTCCTTCCAAATGAAAGAGGAGGAGGAGCTAGAGTCCAGCCAAATTATAAAAGAGGAGGAGCCAGAGTTCATTCAGATAAAAATTGAGGAGGAGGAAGAGCCAGAGCCTCCTCACAATAAAGAAGAGCAGCAAGAGGAGGAAGTCAACTACACATTGACTGGTGTCATGATGAAGAGTGAAGAACATGATGAGGACAACTGTGGAGGATCCCCATCAGACAGCCTCGTGGCTCCACTTTCAGATGGTGATGACATCACGTCACACTCTTCTGACAACCATGACGATATGAATGAACACTCAAAAGTTGATACATGTCACACTGGAAAAAAACCTGTCAAATGTTCTCAGTGCGGCAAAGCTTTTTTTAAAAAGTCCAACTTGAAAGCACACATTAGAACACATACTGGCGAAAAACCTTTTTCCTGTTCAGTTTGTGATAAAAGATTTTTAAGAAAAGGAGATTTACGGGTGCACAAAATAATACACACTGGTGAAAAGCCATTTATCTGCTCGGTTTGTGGTAAAAGGTTTTCTAGAAAAGGAGATTTAAGAAGGCACACTAGAACACACACTGAAGAAAAGACTTTTGCCTGCTCAGACTGTGGTAAAAGATTCACTATGAAGAGAAATCTAAAGCAGCATGCAGTAGTGCATACAGGCGAGAAGGCATTTGTCTGCTTAGTGTGTGGTTTACGGTGTTCTAGAAAAGCAGCTTTAAAAGAGCACGTAAAAAGGCACACTGGAGAAAAGCCATTTGCTTGCTCAGTTTGTGAGAAAACCTTTTTTACAAGAGCGCATTTCGAAAATCACCTGAAAACACACACTGGAGAAAAACCTTTTACCTGCCCAGACTGCGGTAAAAAATTTGCTGTGAAGAGGAATTTACAACAGCACGCACTAAGACATTCTGGCGAGAAACCGTTCGTCTGCTCAGATTGTGGTAAAAGATATTCTAGTAAAGGAGATTTAACAGTGCACACAAGAACACACACTGAAAAAAAGCCTTTTGACTGCTCAATTTGTGAGAAAAGTTTCTTTACAAATGGACGTTTAACAGCCCATCTGAAAACACATGCTGGAAGAAAACCTTTTATGTGCTCGTTATGTGGTAAAAGATTTTCTAGAAATGGAGATCTCACAGCGCACACAAGGACACACACTGGAGAAAAGCCTTTTGCTTGCTCAATTTGTGAGAAAAGGTTCTTTTCAAATGATCATTTAAGAGCTCACCTGAAAACACATGCTTTAGAGAAACCTTTTAATTGCTCAGTTTGTGACAAAAATTTCTTTATTAAGGGCCAATTAACGGCTCACCTGAAAACACATGCTGCAGAAAAACCTTTTGCCTGCGCTGTCTGCGGTAAAAGATTTTTTAGAAAAGGGGATTTAATGGGGCATATAAGAACACACACTGGAGAAAAACCGTTTGCCTGCTCAGTTTGTGAGAAACATTACTCTACAAAGGGGCATTTAACAGTTCACTTGAGAACACACACTGGAGAAAAACCTTATGCCTGCTCAGTTTGTGCAAAAAGGTATTCCACAAAGGGGGTTTTAACAGTTCACCTGAAATCACATACTGGAGAAAACTGTTTGCATGCTCAAAATGTGGTAAAAGATTCCCTGGAAAATACAATTTTAAGAAGCAAACAATAATGCATCCTGATGAAAAACCATTTGCCTGTTCAGAGTAAGGAAAAATAGTTCTCGAAGCCAAGTTTTAACAAGGCACACAAGAACATTACGAAAACCCCTTTTCTCCTCAGTTTGTGGAAAACGATTACAATTGGGAATCAAGCACATAACTTTAACACATGCTTTCCATTTTGCACTAAAGTACATGGCCTTTCTACATGGTTAGTCTACATTTATATATTCTTTCTATGTTTTTGACTTTATTGCTTCAAACAAACAATAAGGGCTAAGTGAAAGGCTAAGAACTTTCAGCACAGCTATAACTGAATCTTTTGGTATTTGCGGTAATGAGAGTGCGTGATTGTATGTTGAAAATTAAAAAAGTGTTTGAAAGTGTCCTGCTCATTCGTCTCTGTGTCTAAATTTAAATAATTAAAAAAATAAATGTCACACTTAAATTACCTAACAGCAGTAGGGTGAAATGCTCTAATTTTGGACACAACTGTACGTTACCGGCTATGGAAAATGGTACTTATGGGTCATAAATTTAAAATTGAGCAAATCATATATTCTAATTCTACATTTAATCCCTTGGAAAAAAAACATTGTAATACATGGAGGTACTTAAAGACTGATCAAGTTAAAGTAAATCAGAATAAAAATCCATTAAAATAAGTTTTGGAACATCCATCTTTCAAAGAAAGAACCAGTAACCTAGGAAAGGGACAATTAAACCTTCAAGAAATGTTGGAATGCCACTACGTAATGGAGTACAGTAATTGAGATACGATTTGAAACAGTTCGTTCGTCTGTATATCCGTCAATCCAAATTGATTTCGAACCAGACTACAATGTTCTTACGCACCAAAAAAAACATTAGCTGCAGGTGTTTTGTATTTACGTGGTTGCCGTAGCTTTCTTTCAAAATGGCCGACCGGTTGCGCTTGCGCATAACAGGTCAGGTTCTCTCGGACAGTCTATGCCTGTTTACGCGTTTTAGTAAACAAGCATTTCTGATTTAGTACTAATGGTTTCGAGGTTTGGACACATTGCGCCAATTTTTACTTGAATGGACTAAAAAAACGCATTTTTGTGTGTCTGGATTAACTTCTGTGACCGTACGTATATTAAAGGGAGTCGCTAACAAAGAGACATCTGTTAGCAACACATCGCGCAGAAAAGATCGATTGCAAACTGGCGTGAAAATGTGTGCAACTAAAATAGCAGAATATAAGGAGGACCTTTGTATAACAAAGGATGACAACAAGCTTCAGCATCAACTTTTCAAGTTAGAGCCCCGAGTTGTCCTACGTCGAGCAGGTTTGTTTCTCATCGTTCATTTCATTGAGTGACTGCGTTCAAACCGTCCTAGTCTCGAGAAATAGTTTACATACTAAGCATTACGGTAAATGGCAGTTGACGAGAGGCGCTCGTTAGTTTCAAAGTAAAAGATATTTGCTTTGCATGTGTGGAAGTCATAACATCCGATTGAAAATGACTTTAAGTCATTGTTATCCCAATCAATTTACGAAAGAAATGTGAACAATAATTTCAGTCTTGCGTAATGCATAATTTCGTAATGCCTAGTATGTTGAATGTGAGGTGCGGCTGACTTGACTTCTTTTTCTGGGTGGGTCACCTTGACCGCAGTTTTGAATCACAAGTGCATGTCTGATGTTGCTCACTGTGGTCCAAGGCCTGCTCAGGGAGTTAATTCATGGTTGCAATGGAGACACGCTAGATGTCAGGTTTTTTTTTTTTTTTTTTGTCAGTGCGTGAAAAAAACATTACAGCGGCAGTTTGATGTGCCAAACATCGCTTCTATTGAGCCTTTTTGCAAATCATAAGTTACCACATAAGAGGTGATAGAGCAGAGCTGAACTTGTGTTTTCTTGTGTCCTGCAGACCTCAAAGAATATGATCTTTGCGCTGAGCAGCAAGAGCCACAATCTGTACAATTAAAAGAGGAGGAAAAGCCAGACTCCGCTCCGATTAAAAAAGAGGAGCAGCCAGTGTGCACACAAATAAAAGAAGAGGAGCATACAGATCATCGTCACATAAAAAAGGAGCAACAAGAGGAAGATATCAAGTTTCCACTGACTGGCATGGGAATGAAGAATGAAGAAGGTGATGAAGACGACTGCGGAGGATCCCAGCCAGACGGCCAGATGTGTCCAATTTCAGATGGTGATGATGTTACGTCACGCTCTTCTGACTACAGTGAGCTTGAACACTCAAAAGGTGATTCGACATGTCACACTGACAAGAGACCTGTCAAATGTTCTCAATGTGACAAATCTTTTTTCTGCAAGTCAGATTTGAAAAGACACACAAGAACACACACTGGAGAAAAACCTTTTGCATGCCTATTTTGTCATAAAAGATTTTCATTTGAAGGATATTTAAGAGTGCACACACGATTCCACACAGGGGAAAAACCTTTTGCCTGCTCACTTTGTGATAAAAGATTTTCAATGAAACAACATCTGAAGAATCACACATTAATACACACTGGAGAAAAACCGTTTTCCTGCCCAATTTGTGAAAAAAGATTTTCTAGAAAATCAACTTTAAAAACGCACTCAATAATTCACATGGGAGAAAAACCATTTTCTTGCTCAGTTTCCGTTAAAAGATTTCTTAGAGATACAGATTTAAGACTGCATATTAAGACAGACACCGAAAAAAAGACTTTTGCCTGCTCGGTGTGTGAAAAAAGATTTTTGAATGAACACCATCTAAAGGCACACACATTTACACACACTGGAGAGAAACCTTTTTCTTGCTCAGTTTGTGAAAAGCGATTTTCTAGAGGAACAGATTTAAGAGTGCATATTAACACACACACTGGTGAGAAACGTTTTGCCTGCTCACACTGTGGTAAACGATTTTCTAGAAAATGCATTTTAAAAGTGCACATGAGAACTCACACTGGAGAAAAGCCTTTTACTTGCTCAGTTTGTCTGAAAAGTTTCTCTACAAAAGGGCATTTAACAGCTCACCTGAAAATACACACTGGAGATAAACCTTTTGCTTGCTCAGATTGTGGTAGAAGATTTTATCGCGAATGGAGTTTAAAACATCATGCGGTTATGCATACTGGTGAGAGACCGTTTCCCTGTTCAGACTGTGGGAAAAGATTTTTTCGAGAAAGAAACTTAAAACAGCACGCGTTAATTCATAATGGTGAGAGACCGTTTCCCTGTTCGAACTGTGGAAAAAGATTTTCTAGAAAAGGAGCTTTAAGAAAGCACGAAAGAACACACACTGAAGAAAAGCCCTATGCCTGCTTAGATTGTGACAAAAGATTCTATGACAAGGGCCTTCTAAAACGGCACGCGGTTATGCATACTGGTGAGAGACCGTTTCCCTGTTCAAACTGTGGGAAAAGCTTTTCTAGAAAAGGAGATTTAAAAAAGCACGAAATAATACACACTGGAGAGAAACCCTATGCCTGCTCAGATTGTGACAAAACATTCTGTCACGAGAGGGGTTTAAAAGGGCACGAGGTAATGCATACCAGTGAGAGACCGTTTCCCTGTTCAAACTGTGGGAAAAGGTTTTTTAGAAAAGGAGATTTAAGAAAGCATGAAATAATACACACTGGAGAGAAACCCTATGCCTGCTCAGATTGTGACAAAACATTCTGTGATGCGAGGAGTCTAAAAAGACACGTTGTAATGCATACTGGTGAGAGGCCATTTCCCTGTTCAAACTGTGGGAAAAGGTTTTCTAGAAAAGGAGATTTAAGAAAGCACGAAAGATCACACACTGGAGAAAAACCCTATGCCTGCTCAGATTGTGACAAAAGATTCTATGATAACGGACTTCTAAAACGACACGTGGTTATGCATACTGGTGAGAGACCGTTTACCTGTTCAAACTGTGGGAAAAGGTTTTCTAGAAAAGGAGATTTAAGAAAGCATGAAATAATACACACTGGAGAGAAACCGTATGCCTGCTCAGATTGTGACAAAACATTCTTTGACGAGAGGAGTCTAAAGGGGCACGAGGCAATGCATACTGGTGAGAGACCATTTCCCTGTTCCAGTTGTGGGAAAGGGTTTTCAAGAAAAGGAGATTTAAGAAGGCACGAACGATCACACACTTGAGGAAAACCCTGTGCCTGCCCAGGCACCTAAAGGTATTAGAACTGGTATAACAGAATCTTTCCTTCAATAAGAATGTGTCTCAGTGTATTATTTTAAAAACTGTGGAAAGAAATAAAAAGGGTTGAAAAGTGTCGTATTCATTCGTATCTGTGTCTATTTTGATCTGATCATAAACAACTTAAAAAATAAATGTCCCACTTAAATCACCTAACTACAGTATGGTTAAATACTATAATTTTGGACACAACTGTATGTTACAGGCTATGGCCAAATGGTCCTTATGGGTCAAAACATTAAAAATGAGCTACGTATTCGTATATTCTAATTTCACAATTAATTTCCTTTGAAATGATTTGTATTACATAAAGTTACTTAAAGTTTGATGAAGTTACACTAAATCAGAGTGAAAATTCATTACAAAACACATGTTCAAGTTTGACACATACATCTTTCAAAGACCTATAATGAACAGTACCGTAGGAAAAGGACATTGACTTGAGACTTTCAGGAAATGTTGAAAGTCCGCTGGAGTGACACCATCATGGATGACACACCTGTTGAAGGTGAGGAAAATTCAACAGATTAAATTGGGCAAAAATGACGTTTTGCCTTTACCCCAAAACAACATTCATATCAAATCAAATCTAAATTTCATTTCCTGAGGCATTGTCTTGTGAAAAATTGCATTTTTGTGATTTTATTTTAAAAAGACAGAATATCACTATTATACACTATCATTGAAAACATGTCTTTGCGCATCCAATAAAATATGTTGACAAGACAGTGTTTTGTTCTTGCATAGTTGCCGTAGCTGGCTATCAAAATGGCGGAGTAGTTGCGCTTGCGCAATATAGATCGTGTCGTCTCTGACTTATTTGTCGACACACCCGTTTTCCGAAATAATCCGTCCTGGCTAAATACTGAACGTTCCGAAGTGTGGACATAGTGCTCCAGTTTTTACATAAATTGACTAGAACGCCGAATTATTTTTGTGTGTGTCTGGATCGACTTCTGTGAGCGCAAGTACTACTTTGGAGGGAGTCGCTAACAAAGAGAAATCTATTAGCAACACATCGCTGATAAAAGATCGATTGCAAAGTGTTTTGATTGTGGAGTGAAAATGTGTGCAACGGAGACATTAGAATATAAGGAGGAACTCTGTGGAACAAAGGCGGAGAACGAGCTTCAGCGTCAACTTTTCAAGTTGGAGCCCCGAGTTGTCCTACACAGAGCAGGTTTGTTTCTTGTCGTTCATTTCATTGAGTCACTACAGTCAAGCCTGCCCGCTCCCGAGAAACATTTTAAATACTAGGCATTACGGTAAACGGCATTCAACGAGAGGCGCTCGTCACTTTCAAAGTAAACAACATTCGCTTTGCAAACATGGACGTGAAAACATCGGGTTGAAAATGATATTAAAGGAGTTGTCTGTTACCGCAATAAATCAATTTATGAAAGAAATGTGAACAATAATTTCAGTCTTCGGACGCAATAAAATAATAAGCATATAAGCATATTGCTGTCCAAGGCTTGCTCAGGTTTTCATTTTCCTTGTCAATGGGTGAGAAAAACATTACGGCGGCAGTTTGATATGCGAAACATCGCTTTTGTCGGGCCTTGTTGCAAATCATAACACACAACGCCAGGTACCACATGAGATGTGATAGAGCAGAGCTGAATTGTGTTTTCTTGTTTCCTGCAGACCTCAAAGAATATGATCTTTGTGCTGAGCATCAAGAGCCACAATCCGTACAATTAAAAACGGAGGACAAGCCAGACTCCCCTCCAATTAAAAAAGAGGAGCAGCCAGTGTGCACACAAATAAAAGAAGAGGAGCATACAGATCATCCTCACATAAAAGAAGAGCAACAAGAGGCGGAAATCAAGTTTCCATTGATTGGCATTACAATGAAAAGTGAAGAAGGTGATAAAGACGACCGTGGAGGATCTCTACCAGATGGCCCGGTGGCTCCAATTTCAGATGGTGACAACATTACCTCACACTCTTATGACGACTCTGAGGTTGAACACTTGAAAGGACAAACGACTTTTCACACTGATAAGAGACCCGTCAAATGTTCTCAATGTGACAAATCTTTTTCATGCAAGTCAGATTTGAAAGCACACACAAGAACACAGACTAGAGAAAAACCATTTGCATGCTTATATTGTCATAAAAGATTTTCATCTGAAGTAGAATTAAGAGTGCACACAAGATTCCACGCTGGAGAAAAACCGTTTGCCTGCTCACTTTGTGATAAAAGATTTTCGATAAAACAACATCTGAAGGATCACACATTTATTCACACTGGAGAAAAACCTTTTTCCTGCTCAGTTTGTGAAAAAAGATTTTCTAGAAATTCAACTTTGAAAAGGCACTCATTAATTCACATGAGAGAAAAAACATTTTCCTGCTCAGGTTCTGTTAAAGAATTTCTTAGAGAAACAGATTTAAGAGTGCATATTAACACACAGACTGAAAACAAGACTTTTCCCTGCTCAGTGTATGAGAAAAGATTTTCTAGAGGAACAGATTTAAGAGTGCATATTAACACAGACACTGGTGAGAAACGTTTTGCCTGCTCACATTGTGGTAAAAGATTTTCTACAAAATACATTTTAAGAGTGCACACAAGAACCCACACCGGGGAAAAACCTTTTACTTGCTCAGTTTGTCTGAAAAGTTTCTCTATAAAAGCACATTTAACAGCTCACCTGAAAATACACACTGGAGAGAAACCCTATGCCTGCTCAGATTGTGACAAAACATTTTATGACGAGAGGAGTCTCAAAGGGCATGCTGTAATGCATACTAGTGAGAGACCATTTCCCTGTTCTAACTGTGGGAAGAGGTTTTTTAGAAAAGGAGAATTAAGAAGGCATGAAAGATCACATACTGGAGAAAAACCCTATGCCTGCTCAGATTGTGACAAAAGATTCTATGACAAGAGACTTCTAAAACGGCATGTGGTTATGCATACTGGTGAGAGACCGTTTCTTTGTTCCAGCTGTGGGAAAAGCTTTTCTAGGAAAGGTGCTTTAAGACAGCACGAAAGATTACACACTGGAGAAAAACCCTATGCCTGCTCAGATTGTGACAAAAGATTCTATGAAAAGACGACTCTAAAACGGCACGCGGTAATGCATACTGGTGAGAAACCGTTTGAATGCTCAGACTGTGGTAGAAGATTCTCTCGCAAGGAATCTTTAAAAAACCATGCAGTAATGCATTCTGCTGAGAAACCATTTGCCTGTTCAGTCTGTGGAAAATGATTTTCTCGAAGCAGCATTTTAAGAAAGCACACAAAAACCCACACTGGGTAAAAAACTTTTCCAGGCTCAGTCTGAAAGGAACTTTAACATATTACGTGCCTGTCTAAATTTTTATTCAAGGTCTCTTCAAAGTAAGTTGAACAAAGTAATTGCAATTCTTCTGACGTTTCAAATTCGATTTGATTTGCATTTTTATTTTTTCAATCAGGCTTTAAGTGTATTATTCTCACACTACAATAACATATACAAACATGACAAAGTGATATCATACAATATAAAGGTTGTAAACTGTATAATGTAAGGACACTGAAGCGGTTATGTGAGGGTGGCTTTTTAAAATTGTTCCATTTAAGGGAAGAACAACTACTATTTGCCATCCTGTAAAAATATGCAGTTGTTATACTTCATCCAGAACTATATGTTTTAAAGTGCAGAAATCGTAATTAGAGTATTTTTGACTGGGAAATTTGAACAATGTGCAAATTTGAACAATTTGCCTTTCAAAGGGACATAAAGTGTCATCCTCAATTCCTCATCCTTCTTTTCATTCAAATGTGCATTATGATGTAATTTTTTTGTTTTCCCTCTTATGTAACGAAATCCATTTTAAAGGGATTTCTAAGGAAAATTGTTTGAGGGAAAAAGTACATTGAGAAATTGTTTTGAAGCATTTCTTTCAACATAATTTCCGCTAAATTTTTCTCATGTAAATTGTATTAATATTAGGAAGCAACCTTTGCAATTCAGTTCTTTGTCTTAATATGTGTTCATTTTTTTGTTTGCAAATGCCTTTACATTTTGCACTTTTATTTTTGTGAGGCATATTGAACGACACTGCGTCTGAAATGTGCTATATGAATAAAACTGCCTTTCATGCGGAAACCCTAACCGTTTGTGTTTTTATGATTTCATTGCTTTTTATCATACAGATCATCCTCACATAAAAGAAGAGCAACAAGAGGCGGAAATCAAGTTTCCATTTACTGGCATTACAATGAAAAGTGAAGAAGGTGATAAAGACGACCGTGGAGGATCTCTACCAGATGGCCCGGTGGCTCCAATTTCAGATGGTGACAACATTACCTCACACTCTTATGACGACTCTGAGGTCGAACACTTGAAAGGACATACGACATTTCACACTGATAAGAAACCCACCAAATGTTCTCAATGTGACGAATCTTTTTTCTGCAAGTCAGATTTGAAAGCACACACAAGAACACAGACTAGAGAAAAACCATTTGCATGCTTATTTTGTCCTAAAAGATTTTCATCTGAAGTAGAATTAAGAGTGCACACAAGATTCCACACTAGAGAAAAACCTTTTGCCTGCTCACTTTGTGATAAAAGATTTTCGATAAAACAACATCTGAAGGATCACACCTTTAGTCACACTGGAGAAAAACCTTTTTCCTGCTCAGTTTGTGAAAAAAGATTTTCTAGAAATTCAACTTTGAAAAGGCACTCATTAATTCACATGAGAGAAAAAACATTTTCCTGCTCATGTTCTGTTAAAAAAATTCTTAGAGAAACAGATTTAAGAGTGCATATTAACACACAGACTGAAAACAAGACTTTTCCCTGCTCAGTGTGTGAAAAAAGATTTTCTAGAGGAACAGATTTAAGAGTGCATATTAACACAGACACTGGTGAGAAACGTTTTGCCTGCTCACAGTGTGGTAAAAGATTTTCTACAAAATACATTTTAAGAGTGCACACGAGAACCCACACCGGAGAAAGGCCTTTTACATGCTCAGTTTGTCTGAAAAGTTTCTCTATAAAAGCACTTTTAACAGCTCACCTGAAAATACACACTGGAGAGAAACCCTATGCCTGCTCAGATTGTGACAAAACATTTTATGACGAGAGGAGTCTAAAAGGACACGTTGTATTGCATACTGGTGAGAGACCATTTCCCTGTTCAAACTGTGGGAAAAGGTTTTTTAGAAAAGGAGATTTAAAAAAGCACGAAAGATTACACACTGGAGAAAAACCCTATGCCTGCTCAGAATGTGACAAAAGATTCTATGAAAAGACAACTCTTAAACGGCATGCGGTAATGCATACTGGTGAGAAACCATTTGAATGCTCAGACTGTGGTAAAAGATTCGCTCTAAAGGACACTTTAAAAAAACATGCAGTAATGCATTCTGCTGAGAAACCATTTGCCTGCTCAGTCTGTGGAAAAAGATATTCTCGAAGCAGCGCTTTAAAAAAGCACACAAAAACCCACACTGGGTAAAAACCTTTTCCAGGCTCAGTCTGAAAGGAACTTTAACATATTATGTGCCTGTCTAGATTTTTATTAAAGGTCCCTTCAAAGTAA
The DNA here is from genome assembly GCF_059441005.1 of Hippichthys cyanospilos. NCBI lineage: Eukaryota > Metazoa > Chordata > Actinopteri > Syngnathiformes > Syngnathidae > Hippichthys > Hippichthys cyanospilos. The sequence goes on from NC_142372.1 coordinate 5,435,921, forward strand.
GTTGAACAAAGTAATTGCAATTCTTCTGACGTTTCAAATTCGATTTGATTTGCATTTTTATTTTTTCAATCAGGCTTTAAGTGTATTATTCTCACACTACAATAACATATACAAACATGACAAAGTGAGATCATACAATATAAAAGTTGTAAACTTTATAATGTAAGGAAACTGAAGCGGTTATGTGCGGGAGGCTTTTTAAAATTGTTCCATTTAAGGGAAGAGCAACTACTATTTGTCATCCTGTAAAAATATGCAGCTGTTATACTTCATCTAGAACTATGTGTTTTAAAGTGCAGAAATTGTAATTAGAGTACTTTTGACTGGGAAATTTGAACAATGTGCAAATTTGAACAATTTGCCTTTCAAAGGGACAGAAAGTGTCATCCTCAATTCCTCATCCTTCATTTCATTCAAATGTGCATTTTGATGTAATTGTTTTGTTTTCTCTATTATGTAACAAAATTCATTTTAAAGGGATTTCTAAGGAAAATTGATTAAGAGAAAAAGTACATGGAGAAATTGTTTTGAAGCAATTTTTCAACATGATTTTTCCGAAAATTTACTCATGTAAATTGTTTTAATATTAGGAATCAACCTCTGCAATTCAGTGTTTTTTCTTGATGTGTGTTCATTTTTGTTTGCAAATGCATTTAAATTTTGCACTTTTATTTTTGTAAGGCACATTGAACTACACTGCGTCTGAAATGTGCTATATGAATAAAACTGCCTTTCATGTGGAAACCCTAACCCTTTGTGTTTTTATGATTTTATTGCTTTTTTATGTGATCATAAATAACTTAAAAAATAATTGTCCCACATAAATGACCTAACTGCAGTAGGGTTAAATACTGTACTATAATTTCGACACAACTGTATGTTACCGGCTATGGCAAAATGACCCTGATGGGTCAAAAAATTAAAATTGAGCTATTCGCATATTCTACTTCCACAATTAATTTCCTTGGAAATCGTTTGTATTACATAACGTTTGATGAAGTTACAGTAAATCAGAGTGTAAATCCATTAAAAAATAGATGTAAATTTTTTAGGTATACATCTTTCAAAGACCTATAATGACCAGTACCTTCGGAAAAGGACATTGACTTTCAGGAAATGTTAAAAGTCCACTGGAAAGTAAATTCCAATGGCAGGTAAAGACACCCTCATAGATGGCACACCTGTTCATACCGAGGAAGTTTCAACAGATTAAATTGGGCAAAAATTGTGTTTTGCCCTAACCCCCTAACAAAATTGAAACCAAATCAAATCTCAATTTAATTTCCTGAGGGATCGTCTTGCGAAAAAATGCATTTTGTGTTTTATTTAAAAAAAGACAGAATAAAACAATCGTAATTAAATGAATATCTATTAAAAAAATTGTGTCAATTCTGTTACTAAATACAATAAATGGTATTTTACCTTGTATTTATGTTTTACACAATGTCCAAATTGAGGAATTGGTATTTGGATGGGTTCGTTGTCTGTTTTTCAATGCATTGTCACTTCTCACCTGACAACGCAGTTGCGTGGCACCGTCCTGTTTTACAAGTATGTGCTATGGTCGTAGTAGAGTCGGTATCATTTTCATTTTAAGAAACGAGAAAAGAAAAGGGTTTAATTTAAAAGGGATTGAAAACATGTCTTTGCGCATCCAATAATATACGTTGACAAGACAGTGTTTTGTTCTTGCATAGTTGCCGTAGCTGGCTATCAAAATGGCGGAGTAGTTGCGCTTGCGCATTACAGATCGTGTGGTCTTGATTTATTGTCGACACACCCGTTTTCCGCAATAATCCGTCCTGGCTAAATGCGGAACGTTGCGAAGTGTGGACATTGTGCGCCAGTTTTTGCATAAATTGACTAGAACGCCGAATTATTTTTGTGTGTGTCTGGATCAACTTCTGTGATCGCAAGTACTACTTTGGGGTGAGTCGCTAACAAAGAGAAATCTATTAGCAACACATCGCTAATAAATGATCGCTTGCAAAGTGTTTTGATTGTGGAGTGGAAATGTGTGCAACGGAGACAGCAGAATATAAGGAAGAACTCCGTGGAACAAAGGCGGAGAACGAGCTTCAGCGTCAACTTTTCAAGTTGGAGCCCCGAGTTGTCCTACACCGAGCAGGTTTGTTTCTTGTCGTTCATTTCATTGAGTCACTACAGTCAAGCCTGCCCACCCTCGAGAAACAATTTACATACTAGGCATTGCGGTAAATGGAATTCAACGAGAGGCGGTGGTCACTTTCAAAGTAAACACTATTCGCTTTGCAAACATGGACGTGAAAACATCAGGTTGAAAATGATATTAAAGGAGTTGTCTGTTACCGCAATAAATCAATTTATGAAAGAAATGTGAACAATAATTTCAGTCTTCGGACGAAATAAAAATAATAAGCATATAAGCATATTGCTGTCCAAGGCTTGCTCAGGTTTTCATTTTCCTTGTCAATGGGTGAAAAAAAACATTTTAACGGCAGTTTGATGTGCGAAACATCTCTTCTGTCGGGCCTTGTTGCAAATCACAACACACAACGTCAGTTACCGCATGAGATGTGATAGAGCAGAGCTGAATTGTGTTTTCTTGTTTCCTGCAGACCTCAAAGAATATGATCTTTGTGCTGAGCATCAAGAGCCACAATCCGTACAATTAAAAACGGAGGACAAGCCAGACTCCCCTCCAATTAAAAAAGAGGAGCAGCCAGTCTGCACACAAATAAAAGAAGAGGAGCATACAGATCATCCTCACATAAAAGAAGAGCAACAAGAGGCGGAAATCAAGTTTCCATTGATTGGCATTACAATGAAAAGTGAAGAAGGTGATAAAGACGACCGTGGAGGATCTCAACCAGATGGCCCGGTGGCTCCAATTTCAGATGGTGACAACATTACCTCACACTCTTATGACGACTCTGAAGTTGAACACTTGAAAGGACATACGACGGTTCACACTGATAAGAGACCCACCGAATGTTCTCAATGTGACAAATCTTTTTTCTGCAAGTCAGATTTGAAAGTACACACAAGAACACAGACTAGAGAAAACCCGTTTGCATGCTTATTTTGTCATAAAAGATTTTCATCTGAAGTAGAATTAAGAGTGCACACAAGATTCCACACTAGAGAAAAACCCTTTGCCTGCTCACTTTGTGATAAAAGATTTTCGATAAAACAACATCTGAAGGATCACACCTTTAGTCACACTGGAGAAAAACCTTTTTCCTGCTCAGTTTGTGAAAAAAGATTTTCCAGAAATTCAACTTTAAAAAGGCACTCATTAATTCATATGAGAGAAAAAACATTTTCCTGCTCAGGTTCTAATAAAGAATTTCTTAGAGAAACAGATTTAAGAGTGCATATTAACACACAGACTGAAAACAAGACTTTTCCCTGCTCAGTGTATGAAAAAAGATTTTCTAGAGGAACAGATTTAAAAGTGCATACTAACACAGACGCTGGTGAGAAACGTTTTGCCTGCTCACACTGTGGTAAAAGATTTTCTACAAAATACATTTTAAGAGTGCACACGAGAACTCACACCGGGGAAAAGCCTTTTACTTGCTCAGTTTGTCTGAAAAGTTTCTCTATAAAAGCACTTTTAACAACCCACCTGAAAATACACACTGGAGAGAAACCCTATGCCTGCTCAGATTGTGACAAAACATTTTATGACGAGAGGAGTCTAAAAAGACACGTTGTATTGCATACTGGTGAGAGACCATTTCCCTGTTCAAACTGTGGGAAAAGGTTTTTTAGAAAAGGAGATTTAAAAAAGCACGAAAGATTACACACTGGAGAAAAACCCTATGCCTGCTCAGAATGTGACAAAAGATTCTATGACAATGGACTTCTAAAACGGCACGTGGTTATGCATACCGGTGAGAGACCGTTTCTTTGTTCAAACTGTGGGAAAAGCTTTTCTAGGAAAGGTGCTTTAAGACAGCACGAAAGATTACACACCGGAGAAAAACCCTATGCCTGCTCAGATTGTGACAAAAGATTCTATGAAAAGACGACTCTAAAACGGCACGCGGTAATGCATACTGGTGAGAAACCATTTGAATGCTCAGACTGTGGTAGAAGATTCTCTCTCAAGGAAACTTTAAAAAGACATGCAGTAAAGCATTCTGCTGAGAAACCATTTGCCTGCTCAGTTTGTGGAAAAAGATTTTCTCGAAGCAGCGTTTTAATAAGGCACATAAAAATACACACTGGGTAAAAAACTTTTCCAGGCTCAGTCTGAAAGGAACTTTTACATATTACGTGCCCGTCTAAATATAATCCTAACCCTTTCAAAGGGACAGAAAGTGTCATCCTCATTTCCTCATCCTTCTTTTCATTCAAATATGCATTTTGATGTAATTGTTTTGTTTTCTCTCTGTAATGAAATCCATTTTAAAGGGATTTCTAAGGAAAATTGATTGACTGTCGGAAATGCTCCATTTGAATAAAACTGCCTTTCCTGCCTTTCTATGTGAATGACAGCGCTCTTTCTATCTCACCAGTGATTAATGTGTGTGTGTGTGTGTGTGTGTGTGTGTATGTGGTACAAAACAGATAATAGTGGACGTTTACATAGTTTTATTTAGAAAAAAAAAGTTGCACAAAGGCTGATGGATAAAAAAAAAAATCTGTGTACTTTGCAGTCATTTTTGGTAATTTTGCTGACATAAGAGTTTACACACTTGTTGAAGCTGAGGAAGTTTCAAGAGATTAAGTTTGGCAAAAATTGTGTTTTGGCCTAATCCCAAAACGAACCTGAAATCAAATCAAACCTACATTTCATTGTGAATATTTGTCTTGTGTCTTGTCTTGTAAAATTTGTGTTTTTATTATTTTATTGCAAACATGACAGAATCATATTTAAATTAATGTTTATTAATATAATGTGTCGATTCTGTTACTAATTATAAAATAATTGGGGTTTGTCTTGTATTAATATTTTACACAATCTCTTATTTTAAAAAAAGGAATTTGGATCAGTTCGTTCTTCAGGTTGTTTTTCAACTGCTTCTCAAGTGTGATGTAAAAATGCTACACATATATATATATATATATATATATATATATATATATATATATATATATATATATATATATATATATATATATATATATATATATATATATATATTAATAACAAAAGTGAATGAAAAAAAAAGTGAATGAAAGTTGTCCTTGCGCACTCAATAATACAGTTGCATACAGTGTTTTGTTCTTGCTTAGTTGCCGTAGCTGGCTATAAAAATGGCTGAGCGGTTGCGCTTGCGCATTACCCATCACGTCGTCTGATACAGTCTTTGCGGACACGCGTTTTCCGAACATTATAAACGTTATGAAGTCTGTACAGTGTACAGACATTCAAACATTGACGCACTGTGTACAGTGTACACAGTGCGTCAATGTTTGAATTCACTAGAACACCGAAAATGATTTTTTTGTATCTTGATCAACTTCTGTAAGCGTACGTTGAAGGGAGTCTTAACTTTCTAGTCGCTAATAAAGAGACATCTGATAGCAACACATCGCTAAGAAAAGATCGATTGCAAAGTGTTGTGATTGTGGCGTGAAAATGTATGCCACGGAGAGAGCAGAATATAAGGAGGAATTTTGTGGAACAAAGCAGGACAATGAGCGTGAGCGTCAACTTTTCAAGTTGGAGCCCCGAGTTGTCCTACACCGAGCAGGTTAGTGCACTTGTCATTTATTTTATTGAGTCACCGTGTGATGGGGCTCACCGTTCTCCAAGTTAAGCGAGGGTGTTTCAGTGTGGAGTGGAGCCTACTGAAAAGTTGCAATAGAGACAGGCTTAATGTAAAGTTTTCATTTTCTTTGTCAGTGGGTGAAAAAAAACACATTACATGGGCAGTTTTAATGTGCCACACAGCGCTACCATTGAGCTTTGTTGCAAATAATAATACACAACGTCAGCTACCACATGAGATGTGATAGAGCAGAGCCTAATGTGTGTTTTCTTTTCAGACCTCAAAGAATATGATCTTCGTGCTGAGCAGCAAGAGCCACTATCCGTAGAATTAAAAGAGGAGAAGCCAGATTCCAATGAAATTAAAAAAGAGGAGCAGCCAGTGTGCACACAAATAAAAGAAGAGGAGCATACAGATCATCCTCACATAAAAGAAGAGAAACAAGAGGAGGAAATCAAGTTTCCATTGATTGGCATTAGAATGAATAGTGATGAAGATGAAGAAGACGACTGCGGAAAATCCCAGCCAGACGGCTCAATGGCTCCAATTTCAGATGGTGATGACATTACGTCACATTCTTCTGATGACACTGAAGGTGAACACTTGAAAGGTGATACGACAAGTCACACTGACAACAGACCCATCAAATGTTCTCAATGCGACAAATCTTTTTTCTACCAGTCAGCTTTGAAAGTACACATAAGGTCACACACTGGCGAAAAACCTTTTGCATGCTTAGTTTGTCATAAAAGATTTTCTATTGAAGGACATTTAAGAGTGCACACAAGAACCCACACTGGAGAAAAACCTTTTGCCTGCTCAGTTTGTGAAAAAAGATTTTCGAGGAAAGAATTTCTTAAGGTACACGCATTAATACACACTGGAGAAAAACCTTTTTCCTGCACGGTTTGTGAAAAAAGTTTTTCGAGAAAAGGAGTTTTAAAAGCGCACTCAATAATTCACACCGGAGAAAAACCATTTTCCTGCTCAGTTTGTGTTAAAAGATTCTTTAGAAAAATAGATTTAAGAGTGCATATAAAGACACACACCGACAAAAAGCCTTTTGCCTGCTCAGTGTGTGAAAAAAGTTTCTTAACAAAAGCTAGTTTTAAATTGCACACAGTAACACATACTGGTGAAAAACCATTTGGCTGCTCACATTGTGGTAAAAGATTTTCAAGAAAAGACATTTTAAGAGTGCATACAAGAACCCACACTGGAGAAAAGCCTTTTGCATGCTCAGTTTGTCGGAAAGGTTTCTCTACAAAAGGGCATTTAACAGCTCATATGAAAACACACACTGGAGATAAACCTTTTGCATGCTCAGAGTGTGGTAAACGATATTATCAAGAAAGGAATTTAAAACAGCATGCAGTAATGCATACTGGCAATAAACCCTTTTCCTGCTCTGATTGTGGTAAAAGATTCTTTGAAAAGGGAACCTTAAAACAGCACACGGTAATGCATACTGGTGAGAGACCATTTCCCTGTTCAAAGTGTGGAAAAAGATTTTCTAGAAAAGGAGATTTAAGAAGGCACGAAAGATCACATACTGGAGAAAAGCCTTTTTCCTGCTCAATTTGTGAGAAACGGTTCACTACCAAGAGGCATTCAACAGCTCACATGAAAAGACACAGTGGGGAAAAACCCTATGTCTGCTCAGATTGTGATAAAAGATTCTATGACAAGAGGAGTCTAAAACTGCACACAGTAAGGCATACTGGTGAGAGACCATTTGAATGCTTAGATTGTGGTAAAAGATTCCAGCAAAAGGGGACTTTAAAAAAACATGCAGTCATGCATACCAGTGAGAAACCATTTGCCTGCTCAGACTGTGGAAAAAGATTTTCTCGAAGCGGGGTTTTGAGAAGGCACACAATAACACACGATGGGGAAAAAAAATTTCCAGGTTCAGTCTGAAGGGAAGTTTAACAAATTACGTGCCTGTCTAATTTTTATTTAAATTCTCTTCAAAGTAGGTTGAGCAATTAAATTGATGTCCCTTCTTCTTGCTCAATTTGTGAGAAGAGGTTCTTTTCAAAGGACCATTTAAGAGCTCATCTGAAAACATATGCTGCAGAAAAACCTTTTGCCTGCTCTGTTTTTTTATTAAATATAAGAACACACGCAGAAGAAAAACCTTTTGCCTGTTCAGTTTGTGAGTAATGTTACTCTTACAAAGGGGCTTTTAACAGTTTACTTGAGAACACTAAACAACTATACCCGCTCAAATACATTTGCCTGTGTAAAAAGAGTTTCTTGAAGCCAAGTTTTAACAAAGCTCACAAGAACATTTGTGAAAACCCCTTTTCTCCTCTATTTGTTTAAAATGATTACAATTGGGAATCAAACACATCATTTTAACACACGCTTTCCATTTTAAACAAATGTACATGTTTTTTCTACATGGTTGGATTACATGTAAATATTCGTTCCATATTTTTGCTTGAGATTTATTTGCTTCAAACACAATGAGGGCTTAGCAAATGGTGTAACATTTATTAGCACCGGTATAACTGAATCTTTTCGTCTCATTGTATTATTTTAAAAAATGTGGAAAAAATAAAAAGGGTTTGAACGTGTCACACTTATTCGTCTCTGTGTTTAATTTCATCTGATCATAAAACGGTTACGTTAGGGAGGCTTTTTAAAATTGTTCCATTTAGTGCTATATATTATTATATACTATTTACCATCATGTATAAATATCTAGTTATGCTATACTTCATCTAGAACTATGTGTTTTAAAGTGCTGAAATCATAATTGGTGTATTTTTGACTGGGAAATTTGAACAACGTGCAAAGGTAACTGTTGCCTTTCAAAAGGTCAGAATGTGTCATCCTCATTCATCTGTTTCTTTTCATTTAAATTTGCATTTTGATGTAGTTGTTTTCTTTTCTTCTTATGAAAGAAATCCATTTGTTTTGTTTAACAGTTCAAATTTACAGTGAAAAAAATTGCAATAAAGGACCAAAGAAAGCGGTTACGTCCCCAGTCAGTGTCATCCCGTCCTATCCGAACAGGCAAGAACATTTATTTATAAGTCTTGTGCAAAATAACTTGCTCAAACCAAATTTAAGTTTTTTGTACGGGTGTACCCGCCGTAGCAAGCTACAAAAACGGCTCGCGCATGCGCACTGCTGCCTCTGTAACGTGCAGCTGCGGTCTGCGCAGGCCGACAGCGTATGATCTGTAGTTTTTCACTAATGTATCTTAGTAAATTAATTCTCAACACAATGAATTCTTGACGCACTACGTCTATCTTTACTTAATTAGACTAGACTGTCTTCAATTAAAACCTTGCGTCCCGATCATGTTGTTGTGTGTTGAAGCTATTCTGGCTAATTTGCTAGCCGCTTACAAAGACACCGGTGTGATAGCGATGCGTCGCTAAGAAGAGATCCAGGACAAAGTATTTCGATTGAGGCGCGACAACGTGTGCCTTAAAGACAAGAGTACAAAGAGAATCATTGTCAAGCCAAGGAGCACAACCAGCGACATCGTCAACTTCTCAAAATGGAACCACAAGTTGTCTTCCACGGAACAGGTTTGTTCACTTCATGCTCATCTAAGTGACTGTGTTATAAAATTTGCACCAAGGATTTTAGTTCTTCACAATATTTAATTCTCGCCGTGTAACTAAAAACAATAATATACAACATCAAGTAGAGCTTGACTTGTTTCCTTGTGTTCTCCAGACTTCAAAAAAGAAGATCTTGGTCCTGAGCATCAGGAGCCAGAGTACGCTCAAATTAAAAAGGAGGAGGAGCCAGAGTCATCCAAATTTAAAAAGGAGGAGGTGCCAGAGTCTTTCCAAATTAAAAAGGAGTCAGAGTTTACCCACATTAAAAAAGAGGAGCCAGAGTCCACCCAAATTAAAGAGCTGAAGGGACCAGAACCCTCTCACACAAAAGAAGAACAGAAGGAGGATGCAATCAAGTTTCCTTTGACGGGTGTCACTATGAAGAGTGAAGAAGGTGATGGAGACCACTGTGAAGGATCCACATCAGACGGCCTCTTAGCCCCGCTTTCAGATGATGATGACATCATGTCACAATCTTCTGGTAATGATAAAGTTGAACACTCAAAAGATGATACATTTCATACTGACAAAAAACCCTTTAATTGTTTTCAATGTGACAAGTCATTTTTCTACAAGTCAACCTTGAAAGTACACATAAGGTCACACACTGGCGAAAAACCCTATGTCTGTTCAGTTTGTGGTAAAAGATTTTCTAGTAATGTAGATTTAGGAAGGCACACAAGAACACATACTGGTGAAAAACCTTTTGGCTGTACAGTTTGTGAGAAAAGATTCTCTAGAAAAGGAATTTTAAAAGCACATGCAATAATACACACTGGGGAAAAACCTTTTGCCTGCTCAATTTGTGAGAAAAGATTCTCAAGAAAAGGAATTTTAAAAGTGCATTCAATAATACACACTGGAGAAAAACCTTTTGCCTGCCCAATTTGTGGAAAACGATTTTCCTTAAAAGGAGGTTTAAAAGTACACACAATCATACACAGTGGAGAAAAGGGCTTTTCTTGCTCAGTTTGTGGTAAAACATTTTTTAGAAAAGGAGATTTAAGTGTGCACAAAGTGACACACACTGGAGAAAGGCCTTTTGCCTGCTCAGTTTGTGAGAAAAAATTCTCCACAAAGGCTAGTTTAAAAATGCATGCAGTAACACACACTGGTGAGAAACGGTTTTCCTGCTCACATTGTGGGAAAAGATTTTCTAGAAAAGGAATTTTAAGAGTGCACACAAGAACCCACACTGGAGAAAAGCCTTTTGCCTGTTCTGTTTGTGAGAAAAGCTTCTCTACGAGGGGGCATTTAACAGCGCACGTGAAAACACATACTGGAGAAAAACCTTTTGCCTGCTCAGACTGTGGTAAAAGATTTTATAGAGAGAGAAATTTAAAACAGCACGCACTAATGCATACTGGTGAGAAACGGTTTGCTTGCTTAGATTGTGGCAAAAGATTTTACGAAAAAGGAAATTTAAAACATCACGCAGTCATGCATACTGGTGAAAAACCCTTTGCCTGTACAGACTGTGGGAAAACATTTGCTAGAAAAGGAGAATTGAGAAGTCATACGAGAACACACACTGGAGAAAAACCTTTTACCTGCTCAGTTTGTGAAAAAAGTTTCTGCACAAATGGCCATTTAACAGCTCACCTGAAAACACATACTGGAGAAAAACCTTTTGCTTGCTCAGATTGTGGTAAAAGATTCTATGAAAAGAGGTATTTAAAACGGCACGCAGTAACGCATACTGGTGAGAAACCATTTGCCTGCTCCGATTGTGGTAAAAGATTCCCCCAAAAGGGGAGTTTAAAAAAGCACATAGTAGCGCATACAGGTGAGAAACCATTTTCCTGTTTGCATTGTGGGAAAACATTTTCTCGAAAGGGAGGTCTAAGAAGGCACGCTAAAACTCACACTGGGGAAAAACCTTTTCCTTGCTCGGTTTGAACGTGAGTATACAGATCACTTGGCATACTGAAAATAGTTACAAGGATATTAAGCAGTCTTTTGATAATTACTATTAGCATAGTGAGCATTAATGATTAAAAAAAAATCCCAGGAATTCTTTGCAGTGAGTTATTCACTCTGTACAGTAACATTAAAAAACATGAAAGAAAGCAATATCACGCTAGGCAGTTATTTATCAATGTTTTTAAAAAGGTACAAAGCAAGACTCAATTAACTTTTTTGGCTACTATGTTGTAGTTTTATCTAAAATAATATATTTAGTGTTTGAGTGGAAAAGTACAAAAATCTCAAGTGTATTTTTAATTAGCCTTTTTGAACAATGCTTAAAAGTAAATATTTTCTGTCAAATAGGAAAGTATCATCCTCATTCTCCAACCTGAGTACTCAGTGGTAGAGCAAGTGCATTTGTTGAAATTGCAATTATTTATTTTACATTTGTCCTGAAACTCTCTGTCATAGGTGACATCAGTCATTAGCGTGTTAGGGCCTCTTCTCTTGTAGCGGTTGTCCTATTTTTATTAAAAACGAATGAACAAATACATGCATATATGCACTAACACACAAAATTACCAAACATGCCAGGAGAGGCTTAGCCATGATTTAATCTCCAGGGATTGTAATATTCTAAAGGCGTTCTGACTGGCCTCACTTCAGGTTCTGGATGAACTGAACAAAAAGATCAAAATGCATAAGATTAAAGGCTCCCTGTCAACTCTAGAATAGAATTCAATTTTCTGATGCTGGTCTGTTATTCACAGAATTTTTCGGGTCCTGAATGTACTGCATGAAATATTGTAAATGCAAAATAATTAGATAGTAGAGGATGGTACAGAAGACTATGGACTTGGGGCGATTTGTGGAGCTTGGAATTCTAAGTGAAACAGCATTCAGCTTTTATGCTGCAGACAAATGGAATAAGGTGCCAGCAGAAGTGAAATTACCCCCAAGTGTGAAGACTTTAAAATCCAGGTTTAAAAGTACGCTTTCTGCGATGTCAATGTTTGAGGTCTTTTAAAGCATGTTTTAAAATCCAAATGCTGAATTGCTCATGCAACTTTTGTAATTTGGTTAAGCTACTTTTTATTTCAAGAATTCGTTTCTAAATGTTGTTACTTCTTTTGTGTAAATGCTATTAAATATTGTCCTTGCAATTGCAGTATGTGATGCACATTGAGATTCATTGTGTATGAAACGTGATGTATCAATAAAACTGCGTTGCCTGAATGTGTGTCGGTGAATATAACGGATTTTCCGCATGTGTGTGTGTGTGGACACAGTATACAACTCGTAGTATTGTTTGAGAGTTTAATTTTGCAGTTACGGAAACGTATTTAATAGACATAAGCAAGCGAATGCGTAATTTAAAAATGATTATATTTTCCCCAGCGTACTTGCCGTAGCGCATTACAAAATGGCGAACTGTTTGCGCATGCGTAGTGGAGACGTAAATATGCAGCCCAACGGCGTGTGTTCTGCAGTTTTTCACTAAATAATCCTTGGTCAATTTGTCAACTCTGCACGCAGGTTTTGACACAGTATGACCATATTTACTTAGTTGGACTTAAAGATCGTAAATCCAAACTTTGTGTCCGGCTTGGTTTGTCTGGGCACACGTTGAAGCTTCTGTGGCTAACTTGCTAGCCACAAATAAAGAAGAGATCGGGAAAAATTGTTGCGATTGTGTCGGTTAAAATGTGTGCAAGAAATACAGAAGACTACAAAGAGGAACTCTGTGGAACAAATGAGGACAACGAGAGAGGACAACGTCAACTTGTCAAGTTGGAACCTCGATTTGTCTTACTCGGAGCAGGTTTGTTCACTTATCATTCTGGATGCGTTCTAATATATTCTGCACTTATATTTTATAAGGTAATTTTGTTGCTATTTATATTGCATTTACAAATTTTCTCCGTTGATTCACCTAATTTCCTAAAACTTAATAAATTTGTAATATCCGTCAAATCTAAATTTCTTTCTCATATAAGATGTTGGTGCTTTTAGTTTTGTGCTTGCAATGCAAGTTAAATGTTTTAAGTGTTGTCACTAACATTACAATGATGTAAAAACTTTTGAGCTGCTGGTAGCTGGTGACCGTCTGGTCTTGCTGGTGTCAACGGTATGTTTATCTTGTTGCGTGGTTTTAATTCGTTTGTTAAAACAGAGACTTAATTGTTGGGAGTCCAAATCTTGGTTGTTTCAATTCCCATTTATTTCGAAAAACAAAACACAACTACGCTAGTCCATGCTGATTTTGTCGTTTTTCTTGCAGTCTCCAAAATTTGACACCCCACATCTTTCCACACTTCCACACATTACTGTAGTGTTCATGTTAGAAAATGTAAATATTATGAATGTGAGAAATATAGACAAAATAAAAGAATAACATCACGTATACTGTATTATTACAGTGCTGTACATGAAATGTGCCCAAGAATTCCAGGGCTTGAGATTGTGACAGATTCACCCGCAAATGCATCCAACCTAATAATACCGCAATTACAGTGTGCTAACCCTAAGCTAATGATTTTGGGGACTGGGGTCAACTGGTCCAGGACTACATTCATGCATTTGGGATCAAGCAGTGGGATAAATGTGCCACTGGAGCTTCACTAGCTGGTCACCATGTTTGTGTTAAAAAACCATAATATCCAATGTGAAAGTCGCATCATGAGAATGTAAGAGCAAACCCTGACTTTTGTTTCCTTGTGTCCTGCAGAACTCAAAGATGATGATCTTGGTCCTGAGCAGCAGGAGTCAGAGTTCACAAAAATTAAATTTGAGGACGCAGACTCCACACAAATTAAAAATGAGGAACCAGACTCCACACAAATTAAAAATGAGGAACCGGACTCCACACAAATTAAAAAGGAGCAGAAGCCAGACTCCGCCCACGTTAAAAAGGAGGAAGAAGAGCCTGAGCCTCATCATATAAAAGAAGAACAGCAGGAGAAGGAAATCAAGTGTCCATTGACTGATGTCCATACGATGAGTGGAGGTGAGGTAAACCACTGTGAAGGATTCCCATTAGATGGACTTTTGGCTCCGCTTTCAGGTGGCGATGACAGCTCGTCACCATCTTCTGACGATGACTTTAAAGATGACCGGTCGAAAAGCGATACGACACGTCACAACGCACAAAAAAAACTAAAATGTTCTCAATGTGACAAAGCTTTTTTCTTCAAGTCAATCTTGAAAGCACACATCAGATCGCACACTGGCGAAAAACCTTTTACGTGTTCAGTTTGTGGTAAAAGATTTTCTACAAAACAATGTCTAAAAGTTCACACAATAATTCACACTGGAGAAAAGCCTTTTGCCTGCTCACTTTGTGAGAAACGTTTCAGGACAAAGACACAATTAACAACTCACCTGAACACGCACACCGGAGAAAAGCCTTTTCCCTGCTCAGTTTGTGAGAAAAAATTCTCTACAAAGAATAATTTAACAGATCACCTGAAAATCCACTCTGGAGAAAGGCCTTTTGCCTGTTCAATTTGTGAGAAAACTTTTACTTCAAAGTCAAATTTAAATTATCACCTGAAAACACATGCTGGAGAAAAGCCTTTTGCGTGCTCAATTTGTGAGAAACGTTACATACTAAAGACACATTTAAATATTCACCTGAAAACACATACTGGAGAGAAACCTAACGCCTGCTCAGTTTGTGATAAACGTTTTGCTGCAAAGGGGCAGTTAACAACTCACCTGAAAACACACACTGGAGAAAAGCCTTTTTCCTGCTCAGTGTGTGAGAAAAAATTCTCTGCAAGGAAAAATTTAACAAGGCACATGATTACACACACAGGAGAAAAGCCTTTTTCTTGCTCGGTTTGTGAGAAATCCTTTACTTCAAAGTTTCACTTGAAGTATCACCTGAAAATACACACTGGAGAAAAACCTTTTGCCTGTTCAGTTTGTGATAAAAGTTTTATTACAAAGGTGCAATTAACAACTCACCTGAAAATGCATACTGGCGAGAATACTTTTGCCTGCTCAGTTTGTGAGAAACATTTTGCAACAAAGTCGCGATTAACAACTCACCTGAAAACACACACTGAAGAAAAGCCTTTTCCCTGTTCAGTTTGTGAGAAAAAATTCTCTACAAAGAAAAGATTAACTAGTCACCTGAATATACACACTGGAAAAAAGCCTTTTGCCTGCTCAGTTTGTGAGAAAAGTTTTATTTCAGAGACCTATTTAAAGTATCACCTGAAAACACACACTGGAGAAAAGCCTTTTGCTTGTTCAATTTGTGAGCAAAGTTTTATTACAAAGGTGCAAATAACAACTCACCTAAAAATGCATAGTGGAAAGAAACCTTTTGCCTGCTCCGTTTGTGAGAAAAGATTCTCTATTAAAAAGTATCTAACTGCTCACCTGAAAACACACACTGTAGAAAAGCCTTTTGTCTGCTCAGTTTGTGAGAAAGGTTTCTTTACAAAGGTGCAATTAACAACTCACCTGAAAATGCACACTGGAGAGAAACCGTTTGCCTGCTCAGTTTGTGAGAAACGTTTTGTCATAAAGTCACGCTTAACACGTCACCTGAAAATACATAATCGAGAAAAACCTTTTTCCTGCTCAGTTGGTGGTTTTTGCAAAGAGGAGTTTGAACGATGACCAACAAACAATGGATTAAAAACCTTTGATTGGGTAATATTAATGTTAAGGCCTAAGTAATAGGGAGTTTCATTAGTCCCATTCCAAAGTTTATTGGGATATAAATCAACTAAAAAAATAAATAGATACATGAAATAAAGCAAATAAATGGTTCAAGCAGAGCAGGAAATTCTGGCTGCTTTTATCTCCAGTGACTTGACTAAGTTTTCTGATTGGTGTCCTTCAAGTGAGTATCAAAGAGCTGCACACTGGTTATGACCAGTACAAAGAGATCAGAAATCGATACTTTCCCCCTGCTCCCATTCAGATATAGAATCACCTTTTGTGCAAGAAATGCTTATGAAATATAAAACTGGTAGACTACGGATACGGGTCATCAATTAGTGTAGCTTAGTTCAAAGCAAACATGACGAAGCAGCATTTAGCTGTAATATTGCATGCAGACAAATGTGGATATTTGAAAACCCAGGTTAAAATTATGCTTTTAAATCAATATTCCAAGATTTTGTCTCATGCATTTTGGTATGGTTTTAGTAAGCTACAATAATGTATTTCTGTCCTTTTTATGTCTTAATTTGCTTGTAAATGGCTTGAATGTACTTGTATTTTTTTTTCAAGCCTATTGATGACATTGTTGATGAAATGTGCTATGTGAATAAAAAAAAGCTTTGTAAAGGACTGGGTAAATATTATTTCATACAGTTTTGTATTTTGTATTTGATGTGTATTTTTTAAATTTGACATCGACGAATGAATGATCTAGCTCCTGGCTGACTGTCAGTCTGTCTGTCGTTCTGTCCCTCCGTATCGTCCCGTTCAGCCGCAATGAACAAGACAATTTTGTTCTTGCATACTGCAACCTGTTCAGGCAAGACCAACGCATTTTTACTCGCATACTTGCCATAGCGCAACACAGCACAAAAAAAGGCGAACAGGTTGCGCATGCGTAGTAAAAATTTGAAGCTGCTGCCATTAAATGCTAACGGGCGTGTGTTCTGCAGTTTTTCACTTAATAATCCTTGGCGAATGAGTCCCCAAAATGCGCAGGTTTTGACACAAACGCCCGACTTAACTGGACTCGAAGATCGAAAGTTAAAACTTTGCATGTTGAAGCTTCTCGGGTTAACTTGCTAGCCGCTAACAAAGACACCACTGTTAGCAACGCATCGCTAAGAAGAGATCGGGTACGAAGTGTTGCGGTTGTAGCGTGTAAAATGTGTGTACGAAAGACGGAAGAGTACATAGAGGAACTTTGTGAAAGAAAAGAGGACGACGATCGACGTCCGCTTGTCAAGTTGGAACCTCGAGTTGACGGAGCAGGTTTGTTCACTTCTGTCACATGACTGATTCGCCATGCGATTGGAAACAAGTAGAGGACAAATTGAATTAGATACTGCTGTAGACTAGCTAGCTAGCCATCGTAATTTAGTTGTAAACCACAATTAACAATGTCAAAGACACAATATGAGATGCAAGAGCAAAGCTTGACTTTTGTTTCCTTGTGTCCAGCTGAACTCAAAGATGATTATGATGATGATGATCTTGGTCGTCAGCAGCAAGAGCCAGACTCCACACAAATTAAAGAAGAGGAGCAGGTACAGTCCACACAAATTAAAAAGGAAGCAGAAGAGCCAGAGCCTCCTCATATAAAAGAAGAGCAACAGGAGGAGGAAGTCAAGTGTCTTTTGACTGATGTCAATATGAAAAGTGAAGTCTATGATGTCAACCACTGTGAAGGATTCCCATTGGATGACCTTTTGTCTCCACTTTCAGAAGGTGAAGACATCTCGTCATACTCTTCTGACAACAATAATGACAATGAAGATGAATATCCGAAAGGTGATACGGCATGGCACGTTGACAAAAAAACCCTGAAATGTTCTCAATGTGGCAAAGCTTTTTTCCACAAGTCAAACTTGAAAGTACACCAAAGAATACACGCAAAGAAACGCACTGGAGGAAAAATTTTTGACTGTTCAGTTTGTGAGAAACGTTTCTCCACAAAGGCGCAGTTAAGAAATCACTTGAAAACGCATACTGTAGAAAAACCTTTTGCCTGTGTAGTTTGTAGTAAAAGATTTTCAAGAAAAGAAGGTGTTCGTGTGCACATGAAAAAACACACTGGGGAAAAACATTTTGCCTGCTCATTTTGTGAGAAATGTTTTATCACAAAGACGCATTTAAAATATCACTTGAAAGGACACACTGGAGAAAAGCCTTTTGCCTGTTCAGTTTGTGAGAAATGTTTCTGCACAAAGACCCAATTAACAATTCACCTAAAAACACATACTGGTGAAAAACCATTTGCCTGCTCAATTTGTGAAAAACGTTTTATTCTAAAAGCGCTTTTAACAAGCCACCTGAAGACACACACTGGCGAAAAGAAGCCTTTTGCCTGCTCAGTTTGCGAGAAAAGTTTCTCGACAAAGATGCTATTAACAAATCACCTGAAAACACATACTGGAGAAAAATCTTTTTCCTGCTCAGTTTGCCAGAAAAGTTTCTCAACAAAGACTCATTTAACAACTCACCTGAAAACACATACTAGAGAAAAACATTTTGCCTGCTCAGTTTGTGGTAAAAGATTTTCTAGAAAAGAATGTGTAAAAATGCACATAAAAACACACACTACAGAAAAACCTTTTGCCTGCTCTGTTTGTAAGAAAGGTTTTACTACAAAGGCATATTTGAAACATCATCTGAAGACACACACTGGAGAAAAGCCTTTTGCCTGCTCTGTTTGTGATAAAAGATTTTTCACAAAACACTGTGTAAAAAGGCACATAAAAACACACACAGGTCACAAAAAAAATCCCTCCTCGGTTAGTGTTACAAAGGCACATTTACCAGATCACATGAAAATACACTCTGTAGAAAATCCTTTAGTCTGCTCAGTTTGTGAGAAAAGTTTCTCTACAAAAAGGTACTTAACAGCTCACCAGAAAACACATTCTGGAGAAAAACCATTTACCTGCTCAATTTGTGAAAAAAGTTTCTCTATAAAAAGGTATTTAGCATCTCATCAGAAAACACATTCTGGAGAAAAACCTTTTGCCTGCTCAGTTTGCGGTAAAAGATTTTCCAGAAAACAACTTGTACAAAGGCACTTAAGAATACACACTGGAGGAAAACCTTTACCTCTTTTTTCTTTCTGCAAAGAGGAGTTTTAAAGATCACTTTAACAAACACTGGAGTAAAAACTTTCACCGGTAAAAGATTATCTTTTGCAAAGGCATTAAGGCACTGGAGAAAAAAAATTGTCTCGTCAGAGACAAAGTTTTCATGCAGACAATAACCTAAACAAAATCTGAATATTGATTATATTCGACTGTTTGAATGCCATGAATGTTTGGTTGTTTTTAGTCCATTTCCCAAATTTATTGGAATATTCAAGTATTTTTTTTATATTTTAAAAATAATATGAAAGTACGTATGTGTTGGTCCCACATATTACCTGCTATACAGCGTTAACTTAAAATTACATCAAATCAATGAAAATGTTATGATAAACTTTTTTACCACTTGCAATACAATTAGTTTAAAAACACATGAACACCTGGAATAGAATAAAATAGCCCAAGATGAGCAGGAGACGCTTATTTGTGCTTCCATCTCCACTGACTTGACTATTGCTGAGATTTTACCTGTAATGCTGCAATGCTAAAATGATAAGCTGCTATAAGAAATGAAATTACCTTCCCAGATATGATTCTTTTCAAACCCAGGTTAAAAAAATATGTTTTCCAATACCACTGATTGAATCTAGAATCTTTTTTTTCCCGTGATTTCTCCAAGATCTTGCAGACACATATTTATGTAAATTCGTAAATTACATTTGTTTTCTTCATATTTTTTATCTAAGTTTAATTTTTTTTGTAAATACCTTGAAATATATCTTTGATTTTCCCAAGCGTATTGATTTCCTTCTGTACGAAATGTGATCTATGAATAAAGCTGACTTATGAATGGACAAAATTTGTTTTTCTCACCAGTGATCGCCAAGCGAGTACCTTTTGGTAAATGGTCTTTGTCTTATACAGCTGATGTAAAAATTCTCATTGATACACATACAATCCGATACGTAATCAGTGTTTTCTCAGGGTGTGAATAGAATACATTGGAATTTTGCCTATGTTTGTTGAAAGGGGGGCAGTTTGGTTGTACTAGTTTGAACCAGTTCTGTATGAAGAGAGAAAGCGACAGGTTGGGAGGGTTGACTGTACCACGCTATGCTTTGTAACCACAAGTTGCTCTGGCAATGCCTACGCATTTTGTACTAGTGTACTTGCCGTAGCAAACTACAGAAATTGTGAGCGTTCTGCAACTATTGCGCATGCGTACCGCTGATCGCGTAACGTTCAACTGCGTTCATTGTGGGTCCAACTGTTTGTGGTTTGCAATATTTCACAAAATAACCCTTGGCGAATTGGTCCTCAACACACACGGGTTTTGACATACTTGACTTTTGTTCTGCAGACCTCAAAGAAGAAGATTTTGGTTCTGAGCAACAGGAACTAGAATCTACACAAGTGAAAGAAGAAAATGAAGAGCCAGATCCCATTCAAATTAAAAAGGAAGAGCAAGAGTCCACCCAATTAAAAGAGGCAGAGCAGCCAGATTCCACCCACATTAAAAAGGAGGAGGGGCCAGCGTTCACTCAAATTAAAAAAGAAGAGGAGCCAGAGGCCTTGCACATAAAAGAAGAAAAACAGGAGGATGAAATCAAGTTTTCATTGACCGGCGTCCGTAGGAAAAGTGGAGAAGGTGATGAAGACTACTGTAGGGAATCCCAATCAAGCGTCCTCTTGGCCCCACTTTCAGATGGTGACGACATCACATCACACTCTTCTGACTCCGATGATGATGAAAACAAACACTCGAAAGGTGGTATGACACGTCAGACTTATAACAAACCCGTGAAATGTTCTCAATGTGACAAAGTTTTATTCAACAAGTCAACCTTGAAAGTACACATGAGAACACACACTGGCGAAAAACCTTTTGCCTGCTCAGTTTGTGTTAAAAGATTTTCAAGAAATGTAGATTTAAAAAGGCACACAAGAATACACACGGGAAAAACCTTTTGCCTGCTCAATTTGTGGTAAAAGATTTTCTGGAAAAAGAGATTTAAGAAGGCACACAAGAACACACACTGGCGAAAAGCCTTTTGCTTGCACAGTTTGCAAGAAAAACTTCACTGGAAAGACTAACTTAAAACTCCATGCAGTAGCACATACTAGTGAGAAACCATTTGTCTGCTCTGTCTGCGGGAACAATTTTACTTCAAAAGAATCATTAAAAGTACATACTCGGACACACACCGGAGAAAAACCTTTTCCTTGCTCAGTTTGTCAGAAAAGATTCTCTACAAAGGGACATTTGACAGCACATCTTAAAACACACACTGGAGAAAAACCTTTTGCCTGCTCAGTTTGTGGAAAAAGATTTTCTAGGAAAGGAATTTTAAGAATACACACAAAAACACACACTGGAGAAAAGCCTTTTGCCTGCTCAGTTTGTGAGAACGATTTCTCTACAAAGGATCGCTTAACAACTCATCTTAAAATGCATACTGGAGAAAAACCGTTTGCCTGTTCTGACTGTGGGAAAACATTCTCTGGAAAGAGCATTTTAAAACAGCACGCACTAACGCATACTTCAGTAAAGCCTTTTGCCTGCTCCTTCTGTGAGCGAAGGTTCTGTACAAAGGGAAGTTTAACTGCTCACCTGACAACACACACAAGAGATAAACCTTTCGTTTGCTCCGATTGTGGTAAAAGATTTCGGATTAAACAGAATTTAAAACGGCATGCAATAGTTCATAGTGATGAGAAACCATTTGCCTGCTCAGATTGTGGTAAAAGATTTCCAAGAGAAGGAGGATTAAGAGAACACACTAGAACGCACACTGGAGAAAAACCATTTGCCTGCTCACATTGTGGTAAAAGGTTTCTTCAAAAGAAGTATTTGAATGAGCATGCATCAACGCATACTAGAGAGAAAGTGTTCGCCTGCTCAGACTGTGAAAAAAAGTTCTCAACAAAAAGACAATTAACAGCACATCTAAGAACACACTCTCTAGAAAAAACATTTGCCTGCTCTGTTTGTGCTAAAAGATTTTCTAGAGAAGGAGATTTCAGAACACACACAAGAACACACACTGGGGAAAAACCCTTTCTCTGCTCTGTTTGTGGGAAAAGGCTCTCGTCAAAAAGGAATTTATCACATCACTTGATAACACACACTGGAGTAAAATCTTTTCCCTGCTTAAATTGTGATAAAATATTTTCCTTAAAGAAGTATCTAATTAAACATACAAGAACACACACACACACACACACACGAAAGAAAAAACTGCTCCTTTTGTTAGAAAAGAGTTTATAAAGTGTAGTTTAACAGATCTCACATAGGTAAAACCTTTTCCTGGGCTAATTTGTAATAAAATAATATTTTAAAAGAAACATTCAAACACAAAAACACACTCAATGGAAAAACCCATATCTTTTGTTAGACTCTCTACAAGAGGTATTTAACAGAGCTGGATAACGCACGCTGAGGAGAAACCATTTGCCTGCCTAATTTGTGTTGGAAAATTCTCTTCAAGTAGGGCTAAACCATCTAAAGGAAAATTTTAACTGCAATTTTTCTGACAGATATTTTGTACAAATGCACATGTTCTTTGTACATACTTGTAAGAAAGTGTCTCTTTTTTTTCTTGCCCAAGACTAAGAGTAAGAGTAAGTGACTCAGACTGGAAGCTTAGCTAAATGACTTGAAATTTCTATCACGGTCTTAATTTAATCCTTTTTCATAGTTTATTTAATATATTTTATATTATTTTATTATTACATTGACTATTATTATTATTATTGTATTTATAATTATTTATTAGTTAATTTATTATTTTTAATTCGGTATTTGTGAAAATGTGAGGTAGCTACCTTTTATTTCTGTACTTAGTTTTTAATGTATTGAGTTATATTCTTTGTAAATGCATTTAAACTTCGTACTTATGCGAAGCACGTTGAGTTATCTTATGAATGAAATGCGCTACATCAATAAAGATGCCTTGCCTAAATGTGAATGTGTGGACCATCATTTGACAACACACACTCAATGTCTTTTGCCAGTGATTGGCATATAACTTGCACGAATTGGAAAAGCGCGTATTATTGATATTATGGCAATATTTAACATTTGCAAAATAGACACGTTTATTGTTTAATGTAATATATAGTATTTTCATGCGACAAAATGAACAGCCTCATTGTATTCTGAGCTAAATATGTGTAATGATTTACAATTTATATATAACGTATATGTGTTTATTAGTGCCGTCATGCGACAAAAGAAATAAAATACGTATTCGTAATATTTTGCATATTTTCAACCGCTATCTTCCACGAGTCGATCAATTTACCATGGCCACCGAAAATTTTGATCACATAAAACACGTTTTTTTCCCTAATGTATTTGCCGTAGCTGCCTATCGCCTTCTGGTTGCGCACGCGCAATGTGCATTGCGTCATCCCTTGCGATCATGGCCGACACGTTTTTTGACTAAATAATCATTCGTGAATTAGTTCTTAGCGTACTAAAGCCTCGACACCGTACGTCGATTTCGATTTAATGGCGCTATAACGTAGACATTTTTGCCTCCGAGTTAACTAGTGTAGTCGCACGATTGTGTGAAAATGTGTACGAGGAAGACAGAAGAATACGAGGAGAACATAGCTGGAACAAAAGAAGGTAATAAACTACAACTTCAACTGTTAGTTGTTTTAGAAGGAGCAGGTTTGTTCACATCTTGTTGTCAATTAACTGACTCCAATCTAGTTTCAATTAAATCCTAGTGAAGCGGATCATGGCCAGTGAAGGAAAAGGAAGTTTACCTCAGACATATGAAAACACAACTCTCTGAATTTTAAAGTCAGAATTTTGAGGATAATGCAATCTTTTTGTGATCGACTTAATACATCTTTCCATTCTATAATAATCAGGAGTCATATAAAGGCTTTTCCGGCTTCTTAAAAACAAACAAATGCCAAACATAGATTCTGTTCAGTATTTTTACGATTACAGAAAAAATACTATCACAAAGTCAAAACATGAGGTGTTTCTTGTGTCCTCCAGTTCTCAAAGAAGAAGGTCTTGGTCCTCAAAAGCAGGAACCAGAGTGTGCCTATATTAAGGGAGAGGAGGAACCAGAGTCCGGCCAAATTAACATGGAGGAGCAGTCTGAGTCCGCCCAAATTAAAAAGGAAGAGCCTTCTCACGTAAAAGAAGAAGAGCAGGAGGAGGAAATAAAGTTTCCTTTGATCTGCATTAGTATTAAGAGTGAAGAAAGTGATGGGGACAACTGTGGTGTATCCTCATCAGATGGCCTCTTGGCTCCACTTTCAGATGATGACGACATCACTTCACAGTCTTCTGATGACGATGACGATGAACACTCGAAAAGTGGTACAACATATGCTGACAACAAACCTATAACCTGTGAAAAATCTTTTGCCTGCTCAGTCTGTAGGAAAAGGTACACTAAAAAGACTAATTTAACAAGGCACGCAAAAATGCACACTGGGGAAAAACCTTTTGCATGTTTGATTTGTGTGAAAACATTCTCTTCAAAGGCGTGTTTAGACAATCATGCTAGAAGACACACAGGAGAAAAACCATTTGCCTGCTCAGAATGTGGTAAAAGATTTTCGAGAAAAGCAAGTTTAAAAAACCACACAATTACACACACAGGGGAAAAGGCTTTTGCTTGCTCTATTTGTGACAAAAGATTTTATAGAAAATCAGATTTAAGAGGGCACGCAAGAACACACTCTGGAGAAAGACCTTTTGCTTGCTCAGTTTGTGGGAAAACCTTTTCAACAAAGGCCCATTTAGCAATTCACTTGGAAAGACACACAGGAGTAAAACCTTTCTCCTGTTCAGATTGTGGTAAACGATTCTATTCGAATGCGTGTTTAAACAGACACACAAGAAGGCACACTGGGGAAAAACCGTTTGCCTGCTCAGACTGTGGTAGAAGATTCCCCGAAAAGAAAGATTTAAGACAGCACGCTCAAACACACACTGGTGAGAAACCGTTTGCTTGCTCAGATTGTGATAAACGCTATTCTAGA
This sequence comes from Hippichthys cyanospilos, assembly GCF_059441005.1. NCBI lineage: Eukaryota > Metazoa > Chordata > Actinopteri > Syngnathiformes > Syngnathidae > Hippichthys > Hippichthys cyanospilos. The sequence goes on from NC_142372.1 coordinate 5,460,881, forward strand.
AATGAACACTTAACAATTCACATGAGAAAACACACTGGGGAAAAACCCTATGCTTGTTTAGTATGTGGTAAAAGATTTTCAAAAAATGTAGAATTGAAAAGACACGCAAAAACACACTGAAGCACAAGATTCAAAGAAAAGGATGATTTGAAATCAATTAGCATCTATTTGCTGCGTACAGACAAATTAAGATGTAAGAAAACACAGCAATAATGTAGCTAATTTTAACTGATGTGCACAAATATTGTGTTGTATTGCACCCCACAAAAGATGTATTTACTGGTGATTAAAATGTATTTATTTGTTGTAATGTGTGTTATTTTATCCGGTGAGGCTTCATTCTACTGTTTTTATTTGTTTTGATTCGGTGACCTTTGAATTTGTTGCGTTCTCGCGCTGTTCTCGTCAGTCGTCTATGGTACTACTCTGCGAAGTTGAGCTATATGATGTAGTTTAGCCGCTCCTGTGTATAGATTATTCATATGTTATTAAAACGCTACGGCAAATTTTGATAACGTCAAACATATGTGTACGTTGATTGTGATTGATTGTTGGTTATCGAGTACAAGTTACAGAATATATGGATAGTTATTGGTCGCTTCCTAAGTCTATGCAGCCAGGGTCGTGTCTTCTGTTTTTTTTTTTTTTTTTTTGCCATCTTGCACTTAATTCTTTCGAGGGGATCCCTTGATTTTGTAGCTTGAATTTTGATTTACTTTACCCATTAAAAACAACATCGAATGACAATTAAAGCGAATTAATTTAATCGTCAAGTAACTACAGGGCAAATAAGTTCTTCTGGCAGAATCGATACTTTTTGATCTATTATGATCGCCGTAGCCTCCTTCCCAAAGCACTGCCAATTTACTACGCATGCGTACTGCAAAAGTATAGCCGACTATCCCAGTTTGTACACTCGTTTCACGAATGACTTGTTTCTGAATTCGTACTGACTTGACCCAGTAGACCAATCTTGACATAATTGGACTAGATAGTCAATGCAATTTTTATGTCCGGATCAAGTTGTGTGGGGGCACGTTGAAGCTTCTCTGGCTAACTTAGCTTGCTAGCCGACGTCTGGTTGCAACTCATCTCTAAGAAGAGATCGAGTCCAAAGTGTTGTAATTATATTGTAAAAATGTGTGCAAGAAAAGCCGCAGCGTACAAGGAAGAACTTTGTGAAGCGAAAGAAGATAACGAACAACAACGTCAACTTTTCAAGTCGGAACCTCGAGTTGTCTTCTTGCACCGAGCAGGTTTGTTTGTTTATCATCCTTATTTGTTACTTGTCTACACAGTTATATTGATTTGGAATAATCGATTTTAGATGTCGTCAAACACTGATTTTATTATCATTTAGTATTGCTACGACGCAACTTTCTAATAGTGATTTTGTAAATGTACATGAACAGTGTTTTGAATATGTTTTTAAAGACATTTTCACAATTGTAATTAACTTTTACTGGATTCGTCTTCTATTGAAGACTGATGGAAAGGAATGATAACCACTAAAACAGATGCCTTTTGTCTTACCTGCTTAGCGTGACTGTGGCAAAAACTGTGACCAAAAAAAAAAAGACCCTGATCTGTGGACACTTGCTTAGCTCTGGATATGAAGACAAACTAAATTTCCACTTCAAGTGTGAGTTTTTCAGAGAAACAGAACATACTTCTTCAGTATTTGCATACTATAATTGAGCATTTATTTGAGTAACAGGGTGGCAAAATGCACAATTTCCAACAACAATCAGGAAAAAAAAAATCTGGAATTTGTCTTTGGTCATTATTCCCATATTGTCAGGAATTTATAGTCTTGCGTCTGCCATCTGCTTGTGGATGTGTTCTAATTAGATGCCAAATGGAAACATTACTATACTAAATTTGATGTGAAAAAAGCTTTTTTGGAGGTTAGTTGCCACAATATTACATAATGTCACAATATGAGATGTGACAGTAACAAATGACTTTTGTTTTCTCGTGTCCTGCAGACCTCAAAGATGATCTTGGTTCTGATCTGCTTTCCCCAGAGTGTGCTAAAATAAAAGAGGAGGAGGCGGTAGAGTCTGCCCTAATTAAATTGGAGGTGGAGCCAGAGTCCACCCAAATTAAAAAGGAGGAGGAGCCAGAGCCTGCTTACATTAAAGAAGAACCGAAGGATGAAATCATGTTTCCATTGACTGACTTCAACATGAAGAGTGAAGGTTTTGGAGGATCCCCATCAATTCACCTCTTGACTCCACTTTCAGATGGTGACGATGTCACGTCACACTCTTCTGATGACAATAGTGATAAAGATGAACACTCGAAGGGTGGCACAACATGCCACACTGACAACAAACCCCTGAAACGTTCTCGGTGTGACAAAACATTTTCCAAGGAGTCAACCTTGAAAGTACACATGTCACCACACACAAGGGAAAATCCGTATGCCTGCTCAGTTTGTTGGAAAAGTTTCGCTAAGAAGACATATTTAACAAGGCACACAAGAATGCACACTGGGGAAAAACCTTTTGCCTGCTCACTTTGTGAGAAAAGGTACACTAGAAAGTCACATTTAACGGACCACTTGACAACGCACACTGAAGGAAACCCTTTTGCCTGCTTAATATGTGGTAAAATCTTTTCTTTAAAGAGGTATTTAAACCGACACTCAAGAACACATACTGCAGAAAAACATTTTGCCTGCCCAGATTGTGGTAAAAGATTCTTTGAAAAGAGGGATTTAAAACGGCATGAGGTTATACATAATGGTGAGAAACTCTTTGCCTGCTCAGATTGTGAAAAAATGTTCACGAGAAAGGCATATTTAACAGAACACTTGAAGACACACACTGGAGTAAAACGTTTTGCCTGCTCAGTTTGCGAAACAAGATTCTCCCGGAAGGCACATTTAATCAGACATACAATGACACACACTGGGGAAAAACCTTTTTCCTGTTCAGTTTGTGAGAAAAGGTTCACTAAAAAAGCATATTTAACAGATCACTTGGAAACACACACTGATGTAAAACCCTTTTCCTGCCTGATTTGTAATAAAAGATTCTCTTCTGAAACATATTTAACCAGGCACACAAGAACACACACTGGGGAAAAACCTTTTCAATGCTCAGTTTGTGGCAAAAGCTTTTCTTTAAAGGAAAGATTAACGATACACACAAAAACACACACTACGGAAAAACCTTTTGCCTGCTCACTTTGTTGTAAAAGGTTCTCTACAAAGACATATTTAACAAAGCACACAAGAATGCACTCTGGAGAAAAACCTTTTGTGTGCTCTGTTTGTGAGAAAGCATTTTCAAGAAAAGCACATTTAATCAGACACGCAACAACACACGCAGGAGAAGAAAATATTTCCTGCACAGTTTGTAGTAAAATATATTCTAGAAAGAGAGAATTAACAATTCACATGAGAAAACACACCAAGGTAAAACATTTTGCTTGTTGAGTATGTAATGAAGTGTTTTTGAAAGCGGGAAAATTAAAAGAAACACACAAACACAAAGTTGACTCACTATTTTGGCGCGGTTTTATGCAGAAAAATGCTGACCTACTTTGCAAAAATTCACCTATTATGGGGGGTTTTGGAACATCTACTAGCATTGTGTCCTTTGAAAATATGACACATATTTTAAATGAATTCATATTTATCATTTTAGTTGCATTTAATAAATCATGATTAACATTCTTTATCGGGTACTAGAATGACCTATTGTGTGGATAAGCAGCTAGGAAATGGATGGATAATTTATTCTAAGTCTATAATAAATTGCTTAAAAATCATATACATTACATGGCATGGAGATAACTCAAAACTTGAGGCGTACAACAATTTTAATGTTATCATTTTGAAATACCTAGTTTTGAGAAAAATACGTTTTGGCATGTCCAAAGCAACCTTAGGAAAAATATATTGACCTCAATTTTTCAGGAAATGTTGAAACCACTGGAAAATTAATTCCAATAAAGGTTAACACGTTTATCTGAGATATTAAGCCGTAGAAAGCTGAGAAAGTTTGACCTCAACAGATAAAATTGGCCAAAAATTGTTCTTTGGCCTCAACTACAAATCTGAAGCTCCGATTTAGCATACAATTTAACAGTGAGGATTTTACTTTAACCATTTACCCAAAATATAGATGATGCTGGAGAAGAAATGCAGCGTATTCTTGACTTATGTGTTTTGTCTATGTACAATTGCCGTAGCGAGCCAAGTAAAATGGCCGATCCGTCGCGCATGCGCACAACAGATATGTTTTGCCTATGATCGTGGTTTGATCACTCGTTTCACCTAATAATCCCTCGCGACTTTGTGCTGAACGCTCTGAAGTCTTCGCACAGTAAACCCATCCCTCATTAATGGACTGGAAGATTGTAAATGAAATATTTGTGTTTGGATCATCTCTTTGAGAGCACGTTGAAGCTTCTTCAGCTGGTTTAGCTTGCTAGCCGTTAAAAGAACAACACATCGGCTAGCGCAAAGTGTTGTTATTGCGGTGTGAAAATGTGTGCAAGAAAAATAGCAGACTACGGGAAAGAATTTTGTGGATCAAAGAAGGACAACGAGCCTCGACCTGGTTTCTCACGCGGAGCAGGTTTTTACACGCACACACACACACACACACACACACACACACACACACACACACACACATATACATATATATATATATATATATATATATATATATATATATATATATATATATATATATATATTATAGCAGCAAATTTCATACAGCGTATTTAGACTTGCTTCTGTCTCCCTACTAATGTGTTTTGTCTAGGCACCAAATGGAACATTTACATTGCACATTATGTTGTGAAACCGGTTTATTTTGTTGCCATAACATTTACAAGCAATAATACACACCGTTAAAGTAAAAGCATGAGATTTGACTGAATAAAAAGCTTGATATTTGCCATCCTGACTCCTGCAGACCTCAAAAAAGAAGATGATTTGATAAAAGAGAAGGAGGAGGGGCCAGAGTCCCTTCACATAAAAGAAGAAAAGCAGGAAGATGAAATCAAGTTTCCATTCACTGACTTCAGTATGAAGAGCGAGGAGGATGATGGAGACCACTGTGGAAGATCCCCATCAGACGTGCAAGCTCCACTTTCAGATATTGATGACGTCACATCCAACTCTTCTGACGACGATGAAGATGAACACTCGAAAGGTGATCCAACATGTCACATTGACAACATACCCGTCAAATTTTCTTAGTGACACACAAAAGAACCCGCATTGGCGAAAAACCTTTTGGCTGCTCATCATATGAGAAAAGAAAGGTTTTTTTTTTTTATTATGTTTGTCTTTTAAGCAGTTAGTTGCGTTTCTAAACACATTTTGTAAACTACTCATCCAGCACACTGCCACTTGTGCAAAACCTCAAATTTGTAACTTCACTTTTTTCAGTTTTAAGAAGTCTGATTCATTGAATTAATTTGATTTATTGCTTGCTTCAATGTCACAACAACAGTTAGGACTGAGAAAAGATGAATTTTTGTTTCCTCTTGTCCTTCAGACCTCAATGAAGAAGATGATCTTGGTCCTGAGCTGCAGGTGCCAGCATCCATCGAAATTGAGATAGAGGAGGGGCCAGAGCCCACTCAAATCAAATTGGAGGAAGAGCCTTTTTACTTAAAAGAAGAACAGCAGGAACAGGAAATTCAGTTTCCAATTCCTGCCGTCTGTATGAAGAGTGAAGAAAGTGATGGAGACCACAGTAGAGGATCCCCATCAGACGAACTGTTGGCTCCACTTTCAGATACTGACATCAAGGCACACTCTTCTGACGATGATGATGAAGGTGAACACTCGAAAGGTGCTGCAACGCGTCACTTTGTCTACAAACCTGTGAAATGTCCTCACTGTGACAAAACTTTTTTCAAAAAGTCAAACTTACAAGTACACTTAAGAATTCACACTGGCGAAAAACCTTTTGCTTGCTTAGTTTGTAGTAAAAGATTTTCTAGAAAAGACTATTTAAAATCACACACTAGAACACACACAGGTGAAAAACCTTTTGCGTGCTCATTTTGTGAGAAACTGTGTTCTACAAAAGGAGATTTGACAATGCACTTAAGAGCACATACTGGGGAAAAACCTTTTGTCTGCTCAGTTTGTGGTAAAGGTTTTACTCGAAAAGACTATTTAAAAGCACACACAAGAACACACACTGGTGAAAAACCTTTTGCCTGCTCATTTTGTGAGAAACGGTGTTCTACAAAAGGAGATTTAACAATGCATACAAGAACACACACTGGGGAAAAGCCATTTGCCTGCTCAGTTTGTGAAAAATGTTTCAATGCAAAATCGAAATTAAGAGATCATCTGAAAACGCACACTGGAGAAAAACCTTTTGCCTGCTCGTTTTGTGATAAAAAATATCCTACAAAAGAATATTTAAAAATTCACACAAGAATTCACACTGGGGAAAAACCTTTTGTCTGCTCAGTGTGTGAAAAAAGTTATTCTTCAAATCAATATTTAAAAATACACACAAGAATACACTCTGGGGAAAAACCTTTTGCTTGCTCAGTGTGTGAAAAAGAATATCCCACAAAAGCACATTTAAAAACACACACTAGAATACACACTGGGGAAAAGCCTTATGCCTGCTCAGTTTGTGCAAAGAGGTTCAATAGAAAGGACTTGTTAAGGTGTCACTTGAAAATACACGCTTGAGTACACTCTTTTGCATGCTCATTTTGTTACAAAAATTCCGAGAAAAGACAGTTAACACTTCACACAAGTGGACTGTGATGAAAAACATTCTGCCTGGTTATTTTGGGATAAAATATATCTCACAAAATGCTTATTTTATGGCAAAAGGTTCAGAGGAAGGACACAGTTAACAAATCACGCTATAACGCACCCAGTGGTAAGACCTATCGGCTGCTCTCTTCATGTGCAAAGGTTCACTCGAAAAGAAAATGTAACAAATTATTTGAGAAGACGTTAAACCTTTTGTCTGCATAATTTGTGATAAAAGTTTCTCCGCTAATTTTACTTTAAACAGGCACACACAAACGCACACTTGTGAGAAATTTACAAAACTTTTACAAAACATGTCAAAAGCAGAAGTTGCATGAGTAGCGTGACAGGCTCGGATGGATGATGGGAGATGAAATGCGCTGATGGATGCATACTCCATGTCTGAATGATGCAATTGCCTCTAGATACCAGTCAGATTTGGCTTTAACTAAAATATGTTAATCGTTACAACAAAATGCACCATGTAAAAGGCACTCTAAAAAATAATTAAATTGGTTAATTGGAAATGGTTAAAGTAAGTCAAGTAACACACAGTTTCTCTAACCCAATGTTAAAGCAGTGCTTGCTATTTTGCAATAATGACTTATATATTAGAGCCAAAAAATACTATATACTCATTTACCGCAACACATTTTTCTATTCACAAGGAACAAGCCTATGTTTGTTATCTCACAATAAGGCAACTAAAGTTAGACTTTAGAGATTAATAGTAGAACTGATATTATTACTAATATTTATTTGGAAATGCTTTAAAATTGTTGTACTTTTCATTCTATGACATGCATTGATATGTGTATGACATGAATAAAGCTGTTGTGCCCCTATGTGAATGTGTGGACCATCCTTTGACTATGCACCATCTATCTATCTTGCCTATTCAGGCACAAAGAGACCATACTTTGGAAGCGTGGTCCAACTAGCGAGAGTGTTATAGAAAATACATTTCGTTATTGATTTCACTGCATAATAACACGGAACTTACAACACTTGAGTAAATATGTCACCACTGGTTCGTGCCCCTCCCTCCTTCCTGTTTCTTTTTATGATTGGCAAACAAATCATGTATTTCTTTTTTTCTCCCGTTTTTATTCGCGATTGACATACAAACTAAGACACAAACTGACATCCAAAACGTGGTTTGAGTTACGATGGTGAATGTTTTCCACCCTCACTTTCTGTAGCTAAAGGAAACATGACTGGCCCAACAAGGTGGCGCTCCCCATGTAATATAAATAGCGATTACTAGACCCAGGAATATATATTTATAATATGTTGGTTGGATAAAACACCTTTATTAAACCCTATTGAAACCTAATTGAAGAATTGTTGGCCTATCATTATTTTCATTTTCTCAAACAAGAAGACAATGCGCATGCGAACTGCAAAGTTCTGGTAGTACTTACGTGTTTTGTTCACTTGGAGTTGCCGTAGCGAGCTGTCGACAATGGCTGATCTGTTGCGCACGCGCACAGCAGATATGTTTATCCTACGATCATGGTTTGCCCACTCGTTTCACCTAATAATCCCTCGTATTTTTTTTACGGGAAGTAATGAAGTCTCGACATAGTACGTCTCTACTTAAGTGGACTAGAAGATTGTAAATTAAGTATTTGTGTCTGGGTCAATTTATTTGGGCGAACGGAGAAGCCCCTCCGGCTAGCTTAGTTTGCTAGCCGCTAACAACAACACAGCTGTTTGCAACGCAGAAAAGACAGAGCGCAACGTGTTCTAATTGTGGCGTTAAGATGCGAGCAAAAAAGACAGCAGAATACAAGGCGGCATTTTGTGTAACAAAGAAGGACAACGAGCGAAAACGTCAACTTTTCAAATTGGAACCTCGACTCGCCTTTTTACATGGAGCAGGTTTTTACACACACATGCACACACGCGTATATACATTCATACATACACACACACAATATATATATATATATATATATATATATATATATATATATATATATATATATATATATATATATATATATATATATATATATATATATATATATACCATTTTTTAAAATTCAACCCTCCTTACGAATCTTTGCAACTGAACCTTTATCCATCCAATCAATCCATCCATCCATAAAAATCTTGTTTGTTTTCCTGTGTCCTGCAGAACTCAAAGAAGAAGATTTTGGTCCTGAGCAGCAGGCCCCAGAAGATGAACAGATAAAATTGGAGGAGGAGGTGCCTCTTTATATAAAAGAAGAACAGCAGGAGGATGAAATCAAGTTTCCATTGACTGACTTCAGCATGAAGAGTGAAGAAAGTGATGGAGACCACTGTGGAAGATCCCCATCAGACGGCCTGCTGGCTCCACTTTCAGATAGTGATGACATCACGTCTCACTCTTCTGACGACGATGACGATAATGATGAACATTTGAAAGGTGATATGTCATGTCACATTGACAACATACCTGTAAAATGTTCTCAATGTGACAAAACTTTTTTCACTAAGTCAACCTTGAAAGTACACATGAGAAGCCACAATACAAAAAAAAAATATGCCTGCTCAGTTTGTGGTAAAATATTTTCTAGAAGAGGAAACTTAAGAAGGCACACAAGAACCCACACTGGAGAAAAACCTTTTGGTTGCTCGTTATGTGAGAAAAGATACTCTACAAAGGGTACTTTAACAGCTCACCTCAAAACACACACTGGTGAAAATCTTTTTTCCTGCTCCGATTGTGGTAAAACATTCCCCGCAAAAATAAGTTTAAAACTGCATGCAAGTACACACACTGGTGAGAAACCGTTTGCCTGCTCAGAATGTGGTAAAAGATTTTCTAGAAAAGGAGATTTAAAGGTGCACTTAAGAACACACACTGGGGAAAGGCCTTTTTCCTGCTCCGTTTGTGAGAAAAGGTTCTCGAGAAAGGCCAATTTAACAGCTCACTTGGAAACACACGCTGAAGTAAAACCTTTCCCCTGCTTAATATGTGGTAAAGGTTTCACTTCCGAAAGGTATTTAAACCGACACACAAGAACACATACTGGGGAAAAACCTTATACCTGCTCAGTTTGTGGTAAATTATATTCAAGAAAGAAAGAGTTAACAAGTCACATAGAAAAACATGCCTCGGAAAACCCCCTTTTCTGTTGAGTATGTGGAGTATTTGAAAGGCTTCTTAAGGGGGGAGAATTAATAAGAGGGAAGATTTGAAAGACACGCAAAAACATTGTCAAACCAACTGTCTGATTTTTCATTTTATGGTGCAAGATTCAATTTAATGGAACCTTTGAAAGTATACACTTACACAGTGGAGCAGATTTTTACCATTGTAAATTATGTCAACAAGAATGAGCTGAGTACAGTGTCATTCACGTCTAATTGCCGAGTCATTCGAAAGATAAACGTGGCTATAGACATATAATACACAGTATAATACTCTCTATAATTGTCCATATTTTGGTGATTTTGCTGCTGTACTATTCAGGTGGCAGTTTTTCCACAGCACAAGGTTGTACGGTTCAGTTATTGTAGATTCACTCTATTGTGGGCTTTCATTTGTGGCGCTATAAACGGTACGTCAAGTACCATTTTCCGTTTTTTACATCCATCGGAAGAGCATTACAGTATTTTTCAGCCTTTTCGCTGTGTTCCATTGGCATGGATAAACTATATAAAAGATACACTTCTGATTAAAACTATGTTTGTAACAATTAGGGCTGAACAATAAATTGCATTTGCAAAATAATTGCAATGTGATAAAACGTGTCACACAGACACTGACACCCTTAATGCATGCTGCTATTTTTTCAATCAGAAAATATTATCTCATACAGTATATGCAGGTACACTATATTCTGACACTTTAGCATGTGTGATGTTACTGACTGGAGCTCGCTAAGTTTTATTTGTATTATAGGCTATGTACACTGTAGTTTTTTTATTGATGTAAATAACTGTTTAAGAATTACAATGTACTTAATGTCTATTTATACATACCAATCGTCGTGTTTTATGCAACTTGTAAAGGTGGATTTGTTGAAGTGGTAAAGCCACTTTTGTTTAATTTCTTATATATATATATATATATATATATATATATATATATATATATATATAGCATTTTTACATCACACTTGAGAAGCAGTTATGTTGTCTTGGGGAATGCTTCTGACTACATGTCAAAATAAGAAGTTTAAACCAGAAATAAACTGTTTTTCAAATTAATTTATGCTTCATTTGCCTTTGTCATTTTATCCTATCACATATACAGTCTGATTTTGTTAATTGCAATAAAGATGGATTAATTGATAGTTTGATTAAAAAGATATAATAATATGAGGCTGGAAATCACATTGCAATTTTTTTAGGAAAAAAAAACCTCACTGAGATTATTTTCCATCATCGCTCTACGCAAATATAGCTAATTTTGCAAATATAACGTTGCCATTACTTTTACAAACAACACTAAACATGCAAGTCACAAGATGAGATTTGACTAAGCAAAACTTGACTTTTGTTATCGTTTGTTCTGCAGACCTCAAAGAAGATCTTGGTCTTGAGCAGCAGCAGAGCCCACAGTATGTCCAAATTAAAAAAAGAGGAGAAGCCAGTCTGTCCAAATTAACATGCTTCCTCCTGGTTCCACCATCTGGAACTGACATCACATCCCACACTTCTGATTGATCGTCGATGATCAAGATGAACACTCGAAAGGTGATAAGACATGTCACACTCATAACAAACCCGTGCCTGCTTAGTTTGTGGGAAATGGTTCACTGCAAATTCACATTTGATTTCAGGCACACAAAAATTCACACTGGGGAAAAACCGTTTGCTTGCTCAGATTTCATGAAAAGGAGAATTTATAATAACCCAAGTAATGCATAATGAGAAACTGTTTGCCCAATCAAATTGTGAGAAAAAGTTTGCAAAAATGTGGTTTCTTTCTTTCTTTCTTTCTTTCTTTCTTTCTTTCTTTCTTTCTTTCTTTCTTTCTTTCTTTCTTTCTTTCTTTCTTTCTTTCAAATTGTTTAATATTGCTTTGACATTATTTTGGGATATCCTATAATATTATATCATATAATACTGTGTACTTCAAATATTCTTTTCAATTGCCTTCAATCTATCGCTCGAGCCTGGATGTGGTACGTTACTTAATAACATCCAGCAGAGGACACTGTTGATGTGTTCATTCAACTCTGAGAAGAGGTTCTGATTTAGTGGACTGGTTTCCAATCCATCCATCATTCATTTTCAGACCTTTGGCGAGACATCGAGGACTGGTCACGCCTCACAATTCAATCACATTTGTATTTGCCAATGGATTATGTTACTTAATTTTCAATATATTTTTTTTCCGTTGCAGCATTTTTAAATGTGTAATTGTATTTTTAATTTTTTAGATTTTTTTTGTAAGCAGTTTTTTTGCAAATTACATCAAACACAAGTTCGTTAAAAAAATCGGTTATCTTATTATATTAAATCGATAATACCTTTTTCATAGAAATAATTATTATCAATTTGCAAGACCTGTTTCTCATTCAAACGAAAACAGAACAAAACCTGGCATTGTTTTGACCAGTTTATTATAAATAGTGGTGTCCCCCCCAAAAAATAGAAAAATAGCATATTCCACATAGTCATATTTACACATAAATACAAAACGTATGAAATACTTAAAAAATATAAATTAGTCCATTCACAGTGAGGCAGTAGTCGTCATTGGATGGCAGCCATCTTGTCAAGCCCAGTAGTACTTGTTGTACTCAACCTGTTTTAAAAACAGAAAATTGTGTTTTGATGGATGGATGTGTGGTTGGAAGATAGATAGATAGATAGATAGATAGATAGATAGATAGATAGATGGATGGATGGATGGATGGATGGATGGATGGATGGATGGATGGATAGATAGATAGATAGATAGATAGATAGATAGATAGATAGATAGATAGATAGATAGATAGATAGATAGATAGATAGATAGATAGATAGATAGATAGAATCATTTTTAGGTGATTATCCTCTTTACCTGATTGGAGGAGGAAGAGGAGCCTTCCGGCGGCAACATGTGAGGAAAACTACAGCTCCCAGAATGCAACGTTGTCTCCTGGCCTTGACACTGCTGCGTGTACATGTCATTAGGGACCTGCGGGGTCGGGCTGGCGTAGTAATACGGTGAGCCGGTTGAAGAAGAGGAGGATGTTGAAGAGGAGGAGGTATGCCCGAGTTGCGCTGACAAGAAAGAGATGTAACGGATGGCAAGGCGTAGGGTCTCGATCTTAGTGAGGGTCTGGCCCGTGGGGGCCACCGAGGGCGGCAGGAAGGATCTCAGATGGTGCAGAGCCTTCGTCAGGTCCCTCATCCTCAGCTTTTCTTTTTCACTGGCACTCTCGCGTTGCTTACTCCGGACCCTCACCGCTCTCCCAGGCTTTCCCTGCGAGGCAACGCCAAGGCGGGAAGCATATCCCGACTTGCCGGCTTTGTGAAGAAGAGGTGACGGCGACGAGTCTGGGGAGAGGGTCTCCGGCGAGGAGATTCCCGAGAAGTCCGAGTCGGAGAACCACTGCTGGTAGTGCAGGCTGTACTCAAGCATGGAGGAAGAAGACATGTTGCTGGCCATGTTGCGAGAGAGAGAGCAGGACTTGGATTGTCGACTGCTCTGCTCCCAAGCTGCAGTCTTTTTAAAGTCCAGGACGGAGTCCAGAAGGTGCCAAGTGACACCTCCGCACATTCCCCCCCACCACCGCATACTCACACACACTCACACACACGACAGAGTGACCATGGCTGGGAAAAGCAGCAGCAGGAGCAGAGGTGTGAATTTTGACTCCTCCTCATAACAATCAACACCTTTTTCTTCTCTTTCTAGGACTTGGGGCTTTGGTTAAGCAGAGATGAGTTTGGCACATGTCCCGATATTTTTGTATGGGATGCCGCTCTCGCACATTCGCTCTGAAGGGGTTAAGTGAACACAACTTAATGAATGAAAAAAAAAGTATGTGCAAGCTAACCCATTAGCTTTGATCCATTCTCTGAGCCACTCACCGGTGTCATTAAAATTAGCTTTAAATAAAAACAAGACTATTTGGGGGGTTAAATGTGAAAATTAGCTTTCAAAAACAACATTTTTGTTGTTGTTTTTTTAGTTACTTCACATTTTTTGGAAGTCTGCGTTAAAAAAAAAAGAAAACATAAGGAGTGGTACGGAACTAGCTAGCTAACCTGTTTTCATAGCTTAATCTAGCCACATCAGAAAAAAAAACTGAGCATAACTGCTACACTTTTCATTTTCATGTCATTTCATTATTTCTTTGAAAGGATTACTGCACATTGATAAACACTTGTACAATATACATGTAAAAATGATGAAGTTGGCATACAGTTAATACACATTCACTTAAACACAGACAAGTAAGAAAATCAGTCATTTACATTTTTTGTTTCTATGGACTGGACTGTACCCAAAAAGATTATTTTTTTTGCAAATATTGTATCGTTTGAAAAGCTAGCTAAATCAGTTTCTCTAGCATAACCTATCTCCAAAAACACACTTCAGATTTCTCCTCTGTATGAACTCCTCCACAGTGAAGTTTAAAAATGGCTGTGCATTAGCTAGATCTTATATACTTATTTAGTCGTGTATGACGACATCATTTTTCAGTTGAATTGAATTGCACCTGTAGAGCATAAAATTCACGGTGTTTTAATAGTGATAATCGAGCCAAAGAAACGATTGATTTGTGACAGGCGTTAATAACATGATGTCATTTTTAATTGCCGTCTCCCCGAGATGTTGACCAGGACCGTAAACGTATCACTTCTCTAAACATTTGCTCCTTCTCGCTCATCTGTAGTTCTTCTCATCTGAGATGGGATCTTGGGTGGAAGGTGTTACAATAAATCATACTTGATCTGCATTTATTTTCATCTCTTATTTCTTCTTTGGCACTTTTCTCTATATTTTTTCATAGTACCCCCTAGCTTTCCAACTTAAGATGCCACAGAAATCAAATGCCTTGCGTTACACATTTATGTGAACTGTAGGGCAGGACTAATAGAAAAACATTGGATTGTAAACATAACTGTAATTAACTAGTTACTTCGGGTATGGTGCAAAATAATCAGTTATTTTGTTAACAGTTTCCTAAGCATTGATATGTCTACTAATATTAGCCAAAAAGTAGTATTTGAGTAAGTTCTGCAGTTTTAACTTTTGGATGGATAACAGGACTGTGTAGCAAGGCAATCGTCACAAAAACACAAATTTTAGCCTCAAAATAAACATTTAAACTATGCTAGCCGTGTTCACTTTTGGAAAAGTTTTTGGGAACGAGAAAACAAAGTAACATGAAGATAACGAAACATTTAGATCCTTTTTTAATTTGCCTAGGCAATGTTGCAAGCTAATCCTAGCATAAATGCTAAAGTTAATATAACAATGACTCCACAGTGACGGAAATTTCCCCACTCTTCACTAAGTCATCCACTTTGAACTTTTAGACCAAAAACGTTTACAGTTTTTGAATAACCACATACTGGATAACATATAATGAATGATGAGTGCGTAATGATGATGATGTAGTGAGCTGAGGTGTGAGGCATTCACGCTGATGAGAAGAAATGAGGCCCAAGGTGTCACTTCACACCTCAGCTGTGAGAACCTCACTCTCTGACCATTTCTTCTCCTTGTTTAGACAACACTCAACTGTGCGGCTTTTTTCTCTCTGAATTGGACGATTTGCTAGGAGTAATGTTGACTATATTTCTTATTTGGAACATTTTGTAAAAGGGATGTATATATATATATATATATATATATATATATATATATATATATATATATATATATATATATATATATATATATATATATATTAGGGAATGATTTCATCTTTTGATGAATGTTAAAAATATATTTCATAATTTGTTGTATGGATTTGTTTGTACTGTAAATGAAATTGTGATGTTGATCCAGCATAAATTATTAGTATAAAACAAAGCAATGTACACAAATATGAATTCTAGTGCCTTCTTGAAGGGATCGTATTTGTTTGCTAAAAGCCGCTGAAGATTAAATAGGGGCATCAGGCAGTTGCTGTGTCAAGTGGAGGGCAGAGCGAACCGGGCTTGAACCCATGGTTCCACGACCCGACCATGCACTGCGGCTGAGGTGAGGCTGTGGGAGTGTGGCGGGCATTTTGGCACCTCTCTCGGGGGTCATCGCCCACCCACAGCAGGCACTGAGGCTGGGCTGCCCGCCACCTGTCTGGACCCTTCGGCCTCCACAAACTAAGACGAATATGAATTCAAACTGGTCTTTATCGTAATAGTCATAAAATAGTGTAATAGTAATTATGACACCATAGTAAATTATCATTTTATAGTCAATGGCAATGTGTTCACTTTTCTTTTATATTTTTTTCCCCATGGACATTGCATTCAATGCTGGTACTGTAATTGTAAAAAATCTGTACTAGTCAATTTTAGACCCTCCTCAGGTCCAACACAGAAAAATTAAAATACAGTATACATACATATATAGTACGTATGTAAACATGGATGGATGGATGGATGGATGGATGGATAGATAGATAGATAGATAGATAGATAGATAGATAGATAGATAGATAGATAGATAGATAGATAGATGGATGGATGGATGGATGGATGGATGGATGGATGGATGGATGGATGGATGGATAGATAGATAGATAGATAGATAGATAGATAGATAGATAGATAGATAGATAGATAGATAGACAGACAGACAGACAGACAGACAGACAGACAGACAGATAGATAGATAGATAGATAGATAGATAGATAGATAGATAGATAGATAGATAGATAGATAGATAGATAGATAGATAGATAGCATTGAATTCCTAAACATATATAAAGTGAAAAGATTTAAAAAATTGTGTTCATTTTTTTTCCCATGGGCATTTACTCTAAATATTGGTATATTCTTTCCGATCTACGTGTCATTTCACGCAGTTATTCATGCAACCCTGTAAGTTTTTTGAATGTGTGCTTATGTTTGTTAGTGGGGGTGGTGAGGTGTCGTTGGGGGAGCCACATTGAACACCTCAAGTGTGAAAGGAGGTTGGAGCAGGGAGGTTATCTAGGGGTGGACAGTAAATTTACTCTAATTGTGACAGGGGGACATAGACACTAATAAAAAAAAAGCTAATAGGGAGATTATATACAGTCATATTTTGTGAGCATGGGAGTGAATGTTGGTAAAGATGGTGGACTCATCATCATCAGAAATGTGTCAGAGTAAACATGTCTTCCTACTAGTGCGAGCTCACACTTGTGTGCTGACATGTTTTCGCACATAGAACTGCAAGAAAACCCACCCTTGATACACAGCTCCCTCATACTAAACTTTTCCAAACCATATTATACAGATATTGCGTTTTCTCGTCAGTAACGATGCTAATTTTATTCAATGTTTATCATACCACCCACAATCAGAATTTTGTTTGAAAAATGTATTTCACGCGAGAACAAGTCTAAGCAAGTCAAATGTGACAGTTCGCTAAGCTTAATTTATTAGATAGTACGATTTTGTTGCTGCTTTGCTTTTGTGTAACTAAATATCCCCGAGTTATTTTTATTTGTCTAATGCACGGATTTGCTAGCAAACAGCCATTTGACAATGACACAAAAATCATTTTATTTCTACACAATTCCAAACATTGCATTTTACTTAGGTTTGTACATGCATGTAAAGAACGATCACTTAGTTTACAAGCATCACATGATCAGATTAAGAAATAAGGTAAACCGTGATTGGTCGCTGAGCCCTGCGCAACTGTGACATTGTTGTCAACAATTGGCAAAATTGCTTCCGCTGTTATATGTCTTATATTATTATTTTTTTTAACTTCCAGCTGAATGGGCAATGGCGTTTATGGCTGGCCAATAATTAAGGAAATAACCAATAATAACTTAAAAGCAAAGTATTGAACCAATGTCCTTCTTCTTTATTCAAGTCATGAAAGTACTATATTACATCTAGTTTACCCAGGTCTACATTATGTACAAGCACAAATATTTTATTCATTGGACATTTTGTTGACATAAAATCACACACACTTATACACACACACACACGCACATGTGCACACTCATGGCAAGAAAAAAAAGTCACACACTCCTCAGAAATGTTGACACATGTTGTCAGAAACGCAGCAGGTATGTTTAAGAATGTTCTTTGTCAGTCACAACAACATCACAGTGAGAACATTATAGCAAAAAAACACTAATACACAAAATGGAGTCATTCCCATGAAAAAACACGCACGTTAGAAAGGAAATCGGTACATTGGGACTACAAGACACAACCTGATCCAAATTTGGGGAGAAAATCCAGAAAGTCAGACAACTTCAACTAAACTCTTTGACAGAAAATAATCTATGTATGATATAGAAAAGGACTTGTCAACACAGGACACAATTGCGAAATAAACAGGACTTTTCTACACTTTTGTGTGAATTGTTTGTAGTCACAGTTTCCACCAAGCAGTAAATTTAGTGTGTTAAATCCTGATCTGGTTTAAGCTAGCCGAAGATGCGCAAACTACTGCGCAAGATAGTAGCAGCATGCGAAATGTTTCAAAATTTTATCCGCAGTTATGTGGAACTAGAGCGTGTCTCAGATGTTTTCTACCATATTAGCCATCAAATCACAATAAATTATATCATCCGAACACCAAGTTTTCTCAGAAACAAAACATGTTTCTTTTGTTTGAGTGAATCTTACTTTCCATCTTTTTTTGTCAAAAAAAAACTCACTCGTAGCATCTCAAACTGTTATTTCCTCTTTCCCGATTTGATAACACTGATTAGGACACTTAAAGCTATTCATAAAATCTTAGTTTTTGTCAGATGGACACATAAGTTTGTCTCAAATCCTTTTGATTTCCCAAAAGAAAAATGCCTAAATGACAAAGGAACAAATCATTAGATTGCGTAATTTCAAATGAATTAAACAACAAATTTTCACATATGTGCTCGCTATTTGTTAGAAGTCTAACTGAATCAAATATTGTTCTGTTTTTTTCTTTTTTCATGGGCACCGAGCATTTTTACACTGTTTAAAAAAGAACTTTTGCATATTTTTCAGAAACAGGAACATTTTAAACAGAAAACCCCAACTTCTGTAAATTTTGGTTATTTTGTTCGAATTTTTGGACATCAATTTGTAAACACATTGATCCGCTTACACGGCAACCAATGGTTTGGATAAAACAATGGCCAAATATTTGTGTTAATTTTTTAGCCCTTTTATGTTGACTAACATGTCTATGCAGTTTTTGCAGGACTAATCCAATAATTGTTTTGTTTTTTTTTGTCACTAATGCTAAGTAAACGCCAAGTGTTAGCCGCCGATACTTTGAACATAGAAGACGAAGGCCACACAGTAAACACAATGGAGAACATGTTGTTTCCTACACATTGTGTCGAGCCTCAAATGTACCTCAGACAAAGGGTACCCAAAATGTATTTGATACCTGGTACTGTGAGACGCTGGTGTACCGCTTGATGGAAACTTTTGGCTTTTTCCAAAGCACAACATGGCGCCAGGAAGTACATCACCTTTAAAGCGCTGTGCTGTCTTTTTAACACAGGACTCAAATGATTTAACTATGTGAATGTGTAAACTGAAAATGGAGAAAAATACAAGAGAAAAGACAAAACACTAATTTCACTTTTATACACGGTCTGGGCAGGCCTGTGAATCATAATAGGAACAGAAATTGAAGGTCCACGTAGGCAATGTAAAACATTCAGTCCTGGATCCACGGCATTTGCCCCATATGACAGGTGGTTAGCCGTGATCAGATGGCGGTGGCGTTCTTGGCGCAGGTAAAGACCTTTGGCTCCGTTCAAGACAGGATCTTCTCCCGCGTCTCGGGTAGCTTTAGCGCCAGCAGACCCCCGCAGACGAGCGCCGAGAAGGCCAAGAAGATAGGGATGATCTTGGTGATGCCCACGAACGCAGCGAAGATGAAGCTGGCTATGATTGCAGCCAACTTGCAAATTCCGTTAAGAATGCCAAACGCTGTGCCTCTGAAAAGTCAAACCAAAGACATTAACATCCCTTCATTTCCTCCAAAGATAGTTTTTCCTCAATACTAGTATTATAAAAAAGTGTCTTGATAATTAAATAAGCAGAACTCGACAGACATGTTAGCAAACAAGCTAATAGCCATTCAAGCTAGAAAAATATGCAAAGGTAGTTAGAAGTACAATACTATACTTTCACCCTAACTACAGTACCTAACTACTACCAAATCAACACAATTTAACTCAATACCAGTCAATTTGTTTGTCATCCTTGTAAGTTCTCAGACCATTACTGCACATTATTGATCTGCATGACTATCATCTAAGAAGGATGCTGCTTCGGAAGATTATTCACAAGAATGCCAGGAAACAGTTTACTCAAGACAGAGAAACTTAGCATGTGAATTCTTGGAACTGTGTCCTGTGGTCTGACGAGACCAAGATGAACTAATTTGGTTCAAATGGTGTCAAATGTGTTTAAGTGACAAGTATGCTGACTCTACCTTTTAGATGACGGGTACAGTTCCACAGAAATAACCTCGAGTCCATTCCAAGCTGCCACGCTAGCGCCGTAGAACAGACACTGCCAACATATAACTGCTCCTTGACTGAAGCTCAGGAGCAGTAGAAAGGTGCAGGCTGATGACGCCAGCATGGAACCACCTAGAAAGATAAGATAAGAAAGTACCAGTATTTTTTTTCTCAGTTTCGACCATGTGCTACAGTTCGGTTCAGTTTGGTACATTATACCGTTTTTTTTTTGGCATTTCTCATGAACCAAACTGAATTGTACCGCTTAGAGGAAATATGGCTTGATACAAGAGACTGACCTATTATACGGATTCGTCCTATTTTGTCCATAAAGAGCGCAGAGATGATGTTGCCCGGCAGCACCGCCAAGCTGCCCAAGAAGCTGACCAAGTAAATGACTATGTCATTCT
The DNA here is from genome assembly GCF_059441005.1 of Hippichthys cyanospilos. NCBI lineage: Eukaryota > Metazoa > Chordata > Actinopteri > Syngnathiformes > Syngnathidae > Hippichthys > Hippichthys cyanospilos. The sequence goes on from NC_142372.1 coordinate 5,481,641, forward strand.
CCTCCTGGAAGTTGAGGTGGCAGCCTTTCTTGGGGTGCAGGAAGGTGGTGTTCTCCATGCGGCAGTCTTTGAACTTCTCTTGCCACAGATCTGGTGAGTGACGATATTTCAGAGTTGTTAAAGGCAAGAAAACTATTGACTGTTTGCCAGCTTTCACTGTAAAATAACTGTGATAAAAAGATAGAAAACGACTGAAGTGACATAAAAACTACATTTGATGTTGCCAGGTTTGCTAACTATAAGATAAGAGCAGTGGTGCTCAACCTTATTTCGTGTAATGTACCCACTGTGAAATATGTTTTCAGGCAAGTACCCCTTAACCATTGCAAAGCGTTTTTACATGCCATCACTGATTGATTTATTAAATTTTAAACCCTTTCAAACTTCATTTTTATGAATCCACAAAAAATAATCAACCTAAAGTGACCTCTTTTGGATCATATTAGAAATATGTTGTCAAAAGAAATAATTTAATTATCTAAACATATTTTTCCACCAAAAAATAATCAATATAAAGCGTCAGACCTGTTCTTAAGAAAAAAAAAAAAATTCCTCACAGAACAAGCATCCTGTTTTGGGGCTACAGTAGAGATCTCTTCACAAAAATAAATCATTAACTTAGTTACCCCCCCGAATACCCCCTGACGCTCCTTCAAGTACCCCCAGGGGTACTAGTACCCCCATTCGAGAACCACTGAGATAGAGAATGTACACATGATGTAAATTCTATAGGTGAGCAGGTAGGTAGGTTTGGACATGTACCTGTGTTGTAGAAAACAGTGTTTTTGATGGTGCAGTTCTCAAAGAAGCTGTTGGTGGACTTGATGTCCTCGAAATAGCAGTTCTCAAACAAAGAGTCTTCAAACTTGACTGACTTGATCTCGATGTTTGCGAATCTAAAAAGCAGTACGCACACGCGGCCATGTTCACATCAGCTCCCGTGCGTTCTCGCCCCGACATTATTCCGGATGATTTGAACATACTTGTCGTGGATGTACTCGCCCTCCCGGTGCACTTGGTTGACCAGCGAGAAGTTGAAGTGGAAACGCTCCACACGTTCCCGGTGGAAAATGCGCACTTTGGATTCGTACTCCTGGAACTGCATGTACTTGATCATGTCGGGGAACCACACTCCGAGCCCATGGTAGCTTAACACACACAGGCATGATGATAACAATTGTGAAATTACGACAACAGAGACAAAAAAAATGCAATGCTATCAAAATAAAGGTACATTTTTCCAAGTATAAAACGTTTTCATCTTTGCAATAACATCCATGAATTTTGTAGGGATACGTGACATAGATTTACAAGAATACAATAAACAATTTACAGGATAAAGTTTTAATATTATCTTTTTAATGTCAAGTGGAATGAGGGCGCAAATTTTTTTTTAACTTAAAAATAATGACAGTAATAAAAATGTATGTAACAATAGTGAAATTTAATCCAGAAAAAAAAGGTACGTCCAACATTTTCACTTCCCCACTTGTTATTGTTATTTTATTTAAATTATTAGCTAGATTAAAGTATTCATTGAGAATATTTGATAAATCGGACCCCTAAACATTATGAGAGTAATTTGGAAAATTTAAGTCTTCAATCCAAAAATGTATTTCACACCTGCTAGAGTAATCCTTTTTCTTTCTTTAGTTTTAATTAGATACAAAATTAGAACTCTTTGAAAAATGTTTATCACTTTGGAGAATAGATCCTTTCTATCATTTCATTTTGAAGCTCAGAAGATTCAAATACTTACCTTAAACTATCATATTGCGGGGCTGCCGAGTGAGACCAGACCTTGCTTTAAAAACTACTTCATTAGAAGTACCTGAAAGCCAGACAGAACCATACGATGACCAAGAAGAGGCCTTGCAGTCGCAGATCTGGCGCAGACAGTGACATTATGTTCGCCATCACCTGATTCACAGAAAGGAAGTGCTATTTAGTGTGAGGAGGAGATCTGATTTTGGAGGAGCCTCAGTGACTCGTTAGTGACCTGCTGAAGCATGGTCATGTGTCTGACGGTCCATCGCTGGAAGGCGGTGCCCGTGTCGCTCTGGATCTCTATGAACTCGTCCTCCTGCGTCTGCGGCGTTTTGATGTTGGTCACCTGTGTAGCAATGACAGAATCTGACCATGATATTCTCAAGTTTTTAATCGGAAAAAATTTAACATTGAAAAATCTGGAAGTCTGTTCATTTCTGTTAGGTTGTTGTTTTTTACTGTCATTTTATATTGGGATTTTAAAAACAAAAAAATCCTAACGTGAAATAACATTTTAAAATTCAAATCCAACATTTATAAAGACTTGTGTTTGTTGATATATATTTTAAGCATAATTGTGGTATAGAAAACCAAAACAAGGAGTTTTTCACTTACAGTGAAGACTCTCTCGGGTTCGCCTTTGGCCTTCCAGTTGGTGTCGTGAACGCGGCGCAGGACCATCCATGCCTCGTCATGTCGGGCGCTCTGAAATCACCCAAATTAGCTAGATTTAGTTTTTGTCAAAATAACAAATTCATTATAATTATTTACATTTACAGTTGAATCATATTTAAAGTTTTTTTCAAAAACAAAGTATTTTGTACCACTGAAAATTAATCACTGCAATGGAAATGGAGGGATTAAAGTGTACCCTTGCTTTGCACAGCAGTACGTTTACAAAGACTGTACCTGGAACATTTTTTTCAGGAACCACAAATTTCTCTGTGATTGATAGCTCGGCAAACAAAAACGACTATGTCCATCACCGATCATTTATGCTCTATTTTTACACTCCACGCTACAACCAGGTATGCAGTTGTGTAAGAGTGTTTGCATTCGGGGCCCAGCTGTCACACACTAAGCCAATAATAACACCGCGTGTGGTTAAGTGGCTGACAATGTGCCGGACTACAACCGCGAGTGCACGCCGTTTCGGTTGACGGCTTAGCGAGCTTTCGCTACCTTGGCATAGCGATGGTGTGTTGCTTTTAGACGGAAAATGTCTCAATAAAAGGAAGCGATTTTCAGCTAACATTAAAGCAGTGGGTCTCAAATGGGGGTACTAGTACCCCTGCGAGTACTTAAAGGAACTTCGGGGACACTTGAGATTTTAAATAAAACAAACATGCAAAAATCCTTTAAAACTGTTGAATTAACGATCTGTTTCAAAAATATATAAGCTCATAAAACACATTTTATGTTCAATTTCATATTGTAAAAAGTCAGATTCTCCTCCATACTAGAATGGTTCAACGCAACTTGTCACGTGCCACCGCTCGTTACCTGTCAAGTTAATGATTTGTTTTTTCAAAGTGGGTACATCACTGAAAAAAGGTTCAGAACCACAGCATTAAACAATGGAAAGCAGGAGACTAATAAGGACATGTTTCTGACCTCCAGGAGGAATCGTGGACTCTCCGGCATGAAGACGACCCCGACGAGAGCAGCCAGAGCGGGAAAGAGACACACCAGGATAAAGAGTCTCCAGCTGTGCATCTGGAATTCTGTGCCAATGGCAAAGCCCCAACCTGGCAGCACATGGATGACATTTCATAGTAAGTATTAAGTTGGAGTTTGCATGCAATCGCAAAAATGTCTGTCCTCCTGCCAGAGCTCCTTGTCCCTTTTTCTTTCGTGTGGTACAGCGAGGCCCTCTGCTGTGTGGGCTAGTACATTGCTGGGGTTTTTCGTTGTTGTTTTTTTTTTTGTGGAATTTGCCCTCAACTATAATCTGAAATGCTCACCTGTTCAGTTTTTTTGTGCTCCTCCTACAATGCCATAATTTGCCACAGGGTGGCATTAAAGCTATTAGGAATACTGTGTATTACTGTATTTGGCATCAAGGAATTCATGTTGAATTATGTCGGAAGACGAGTGGTTAAAAACGCCTCACAGTTCATAGGTTTTGGGTTCAACCCCAGCTCTGGCCTTCTCTTTGTGGAGTTTGTTCGTTCACCCCATGCCCGTGTGGGTGATTGGGACTTTTTTTTCCACTTGCAGAACAATTACAATCCTGTTATTAAAATTTCAATTTGTCTTCATTTCACACCGAAATCTCTTCATATCAAAAATGTATGTGTGTGTTGTGTGGACATTACCATAGTGGGGGATGATCCCCCATGCAGTGAAGGAGGCGTAGAGGCCTCCTAACATCCAGAACATGCAGAGCCAGCTCAGATGTTCGCCACGTTTGTCCATCTGCAGGAATTCGGTGAAGTACGTGTACACGATGGGGATGGAGCCTCCGATTCTAGAAAACATGTGAGTGGTGTCTTTTGAGCACTCCTATATCCCATTCAAGGTTAATAGCTAATCATCAAAAAATGGCTCATTGCATCCTATAGAATGCCATTGCGAACATAAATTCAAATAATGGTGAAAATTGTGGATTATATACGGTAAAGGTCAACGGTAATGACATTGACATTTGGTACATGCAAATGTGAATTTAAATGAAGTGAAATGTGTGTGCGTCTCACCCAAAACCAGAGCAGAACCTGAAGAAGAGGAAGAAACCATAGCTTTGAGCGAAGCACGACAGAAAGGAGAAAAGCAGGTCGATGGACAGCACGTAGATCAGGCACTTTCTGCGCCCCATCTTGTCGCACAGACCACCCCACACTAGCGCGCCCACCATCATGGCCACGTACACCAGCAAGCCTGACAGACATGGTTACACCGCGTTACACATTGTGGCATAACAGTGCAGGTAGGTTCCCCCCAAAATATAACCTTGAAGAAAAGTCTATTTCAATCATCCGTTTTAAAAAGCAAAACTTGAATGTTGTATTGAGATTGGTGGATCTTTCAGTTAAAGGGACAATATTAGCATCAAAATTAAAGCAAAAACTCAAACTCTTTGTTGGAATGTCTTTAAGCATACGTTTGGGCCAATGCAGATACAGTATTTGTCAAAATGCAGAATATCTGTGCTGATCATCGGCCTGACTGATAATCGAATCATCCTTAATATTAGTTGACCACACACAAACTGAAATATTTCAAACAATGACACAAGACACAAAACTACAACAAATCCACTGTTTACATTGCAGTTCCTGTTAGACTCCGTTAGTTTTTACATTACACAAATAACAGGACAATGTATACTGAAATACCTTGAAAACATATTTATGCGTGTTATACTTTCATTTCATCCTATTTCATTTCAATCTGTCCCTATGCCAATTAAAAGTGAGCATTATTAGCTTCGTAGCGGACTTCATTAGATGTCACTTTACGTGTACGTGTGGCCAGCAATAGAAAAACGTCTGAAGTCCACTAGGGGGCACCCTTTCCTCGTCTAACACTGTGTAGAAGTCTCATTTGATTTCCTAAAGTGTGTTTTTAGAGACTGACTTCATGTTGACGCTAGCGATCAAGATGGCGGAATATTCATTGAGCAGAAATAAAAAATAAAGGTCAGCTTCATAAAACGTTGAAGTCGGCTTCAGGCAAATGTTTTTTTTTTTCCGCCGCCGTTAAGATTTTGTTAATGGCGTCGACTCGGTCAGCAGGTGTTCAAGTCCAGTTGAGCCATTATTCTACAGCTTCTAAGAACGACCCGCCGCGCTGCCCATTAGATACAAACCATTATGAACTTGCTCTTTATATATCTGGAGGGACTTAATAGACCTTCTAGTCATTCTTGCCTCCCAACCTGCTCCGTTTTACTACAAGGCCCTAAATACAACATGCCCATAAACAGCTTAACGGCACGTGGAGCTCTCGTGTGCACCTTCCCTGTGGATTAGTAGTCCGGCGCTCCGCACGCCTCATCCTGTGTATCCTGGCCTACCTCAGTTCTCTCAGAGTGAAGACGTTTCGAAAAAAGGAACTGCTTTTACATGACTGGTGCTCCATTGTTTCACGATTGATAGTGAATACATGGCGAATACATGCATCCAGTTCTTGCAAACTTTGTATTTTCTGTGCCATTTTCTTGATGCTGTTTGTGATCAGCTGGATGGATTCTGCATCGCAAAATGCAAAATACCTAGATCAGGGGTGTAGAAGCTAACCAAATGATTGACTAACCTACCATCCACACACCTGATTAATGACAGATCAACTGACTGACTAACTAACTAACTAACTAACTAACTAACTAACTAACTAACTAACTAACTAACTAACTAGCAATCCAAGCAGACAACCAACTACCTTAGAATGGACTACCAAACCGAACCAAGGGTTAGGGTTAGACCACACATCCAAAGTTATCACTCTAACTAACTAACTAACTAACTAACTAACTAACTAACTAACTAACTAACTAACTAACTAACTAATTAACTAACTAACTAACTAACTAACTAACTAATTCCAAGCCTTCACTGACCCACCCACCCAACCAACTAATTAACCGACAACACAAGCAAGCAACTAAGCAACAAATTACTTTACTACTCACCATCCAACTAGCTAGCCACCTACCCAACCAACCATCCACATACTTACCAACTATGGTTATTTTGATAACTTTTGCTTGATAAACCAGCTAACCACCCAAACTGACCACTGACCTGACTGACAGACTGACCAGCTCCAAACCAACCAACCAGAAAACTAACCAATGGACTAACTCATGACCTTATCCAAACAGAATTCTAAACAGACACTTTGACACGCATTTCAAAAGCTGTTGCACATAAGAATCATTTTGATGATAAAAGTCAAGCATTCAAACTCATTTCAATTTGGATCGTCCTTTCAATCCTCACGGTAAGGAGTCAAGAAAAGAACTCAGTCCAATGAAGAACTGATCATGTGGTCCATTAGGAGGACAAAGCAAAGAATTGTTATTCTGAATGCCATCTGTGCCCCCGTTGGAGGAGCATGAGTGTGAATCAAAGTGGATCATTCTGCAGATATGATTCATATTCGCATTGCCGGCGGCCCGCCGCTCGCCTTCGGCACTGCCCAAACGAGATGCCGCCATCTCATTTACACCGAGGCCTTTCTCCCGCTTTACCCGCACAAGCATAAGAGGCTCCAAGCATGTCTGACAGCACTTCGCCTCCACCACTGCAGCGACATGTTTTGTATTAGCCCACAAAAACACACACACACACACACACCGCAGGCGTGCTCACACGCACACACGAAGGCAGGATGCGATGCCCTCCCGCTTCCTCATCCATCTCCCACACTACAGCATCCCTGGAGCCTGTTGTTAAGATGAAATGATGTACACTGGATCTGTGCAGTAGGCCGGAGGAACAAGGGGAGAGGCTTTCATTTGCTGTTGCAGGAGGAGGGACAGACGTAATTTCCCCGTGATTTGGACCTGCACTGCATACTGATTCTGATACTAAAAACACACAGTGTTCTTCACGAGAGAAATACTTCAAACCAAAGATATACAAGCTGCCATCTAAAAATACTCAATATTGTTTCAACATTCACATTACACATGCAACAAAGACACACTGTAACTTCTATTTACCACCAAGGCAAGACTTAGCCATTGCCTAAGACTTTAGTTTCCAAATTGAGGTGTATCACATCAACTCAATTCCGTGACACCAATTATTGATTGCTTTTTAATCAATACATTGATGGTTATCTAGAAACAAACAGAAACATGGTGAATTTGTGTATAACTAGCTAACTAGCTAACTAACGAACTAACGAACTAACTAACTAACTAACTAACTAACTAACAATCCAAGGAAACAACTAACTTCTAACGGACTCAATACCTAGTAACAGACTAACTAATAAAATCATTCTAAATATGACTTTACCATAAAGTTAATAATCCAAGCAGCCAACTATTCATTTGAACCATAATTAAGATATCGTGCAAGCAACGTTAACTATAATTAACCACCCATGTTACTAACTAGATAGATAGATAGATACATACATACATTCAACACACTTATGTGGCATCAACAACCAATAAAACAGATATATCCATACTAACTAACTAACTAACTAACTAACTAACTAACTAACTAACTAACTAACTAACTAACTTTTTATGGAGTAGCATCTAACTAACTAACTAACTAACTAACTAACTAACTAACTAACTAACTAACTAACTAACTAACTAACATACATATGAACCAAGCAGCCCCCTAATAACTAACTAACTGACTGACTGACTGACTGACCGACTGATTATGGCATGAATAAACCTCGAGCAACTGTTAGTGGCGGTCAGTCTTGGTGAGATGCGGCTCTTTCTCCAGCAACTCACCCAACAAGCCCTTGTCCGAGTTGGATATGCACATGTCCTTCTCGGCGCTGGGCATGACAAAGCCCACCACGAAGCCGTCCACGCCGTCGGCCATCAGCGCCAGGCCCAGCACCACGAAGAGCATCCACTGGAAGCGACCGTGCCCGCAGTCCTCCATGATGGTCTCGTACTGCTCGGGCAGGTTGTCCTCCTCATACTCCTCCTGCTGGGCGGCCAGCCGGGCCTTCCGCTTGGCCTCCAGGCGCGCCGCCCGCCGGGCCTCCTTGATCTCGTCAGGATGCGGCACGCCTTGATACTCGCCCTCGTACATCTGCTCGTCCTCATCGGCGCCCTCTGTGGCGTCGCTGGCGGCGTCCTCCTCCTGGGGCGGGTAGTCCGTCTGGTAGGGGTACCCGTCCTGCCCGCCGCCATCTTGGCTATAGGTGTACTCGCCCGTTTCGGTCACCTGCTGGTTGACGTTGTTCTGATAGGGGTCGTTCATTTTTTTCCTCCTGGTCCCGATCCGGCGGCCTCGCGGGTTTCTAGTGCTCCGAGACGCCTGGGTATCTGCTCCGAGGCCTCAGCAGCTGCGATGGCACACTATGACCTTCGCATGTTGAACCTAAAATAGAACAATTTTGTCATTGTTGACTAGTACTTCAAGTGACACCGGTAATGCATTAAGTGACTTGAATGAAAATATTATAAAATGAATGTTTATCCTGTTTTGTGTGTTATTTTGGAATAATGAAACCACGTATTGGTGTTGAGCCAACTCCTAACTATTTTTCAAGGTAATTGCGATGACAGCTGGTACTAGTTATACTAGCTATATCGGAATGTTTAGTTCTTGAAAACGATCTCTCATTGGTTTTGGGGGAAATTTAGTGAATTGAAGGTTCTAGTGGTATCAGTACTTGGTATTGGTGACTGAAAAAAGTGGTATTGAACATCCCTGCTATTTACAATGCTAAACTTCTTTTTGCACTTAAAAATGCAACTGCCTTACAATTCATCTTCATATTCGGCCTTCATTGATTAAAAGTCAACTACAACAAAACACAATAAAATATGTGCAACAAAAATATAAAAATGACTCAAATTCTAAATTGTTTTGTTGTTACAGTACTAACAAAGTAATTATTGAATTTATATTTACAGATAAAATGTATGAAGCCAAAATGAAATACTACAAAATCATTATTGTATATTTCTATGTGTTTTTAATAAGTGTGGTTACTTTGTTTCTTTACTTACATGACTGCTTGTCTTTTCAGTTAATGAATTTCATGATACCAGTGTTAAACTTTTGGGCAGATATTTTTTGAATTATTGTTTTAATTGTTTAAAAGTTTATTTAAACAGTGGGAAATTCAGTAGCATAGACCCAATTAAAAGTATTTAAAATAGAATATATTTCAGTAACTAAAAAAGGGCTACTTTATTTGCTTGTGTGTTTTAGGCAAAACACAACAATCTCTTAAAATATGTAATCTTTCTAGCAATGACTTTTTTGGTGTTTTGCAAGTGGTTTTACGTGCAAGTAAAATAAAAATTGTATGTATTTAATCTCAGATGACCTTACCAAGTCAAAGGACAAACGTCGGCGATATCCGCACAGCTGTTAAACTCATTTAACTGGTAACTTAATGTCACTTAAATGAACAGAATTGTACTGTACTATAATTTCCATAGTTGCAGTACTAAATGTAAGGATGCATCCATCAGGATGCATAAGTGAGATTTTAGTCTTGACGGAAATAACATGGAGGCTTAGTTGGGCGACAACTGCAACTCATCCTGTTGGTTTGATCATGTTAGACTACAACAAACTGATTACTGGTAACTTCCTCAGGTGGATAGGTACAATAAAGTCATTCGTGAAGTTCTCTTACCAAACAGGGCCTTCCATTAAACCTCTTCGGAGCAAAAAAAACAGTTCCAAGGGGCATTTTCATATGTCCAAAGCTGACATGTCAGTTTATCCCGAGACCGTGATGCAGTCAAGCCTGAGGGATTAGGATCCAAACTCACGATACGACAACCACCCCCCTCCGCCCTACCCCACCCTGCCTCACTCGGGATCATCCCCACAGGAGTCCGACCCCCCCTCCTACGTGAACTAATGGTACGGTCCTGTCTGTGACACCCATCCCAAACTGCTGACATCTCTTATTAAAAGGACTCAGGACATCAGTGGCTGTCTCATTTGGATTCTCTGTGTGCACATAACGGTGGTCAGTCTGTTGGTAGGTCTGTACTGTTCGTTGGTTTGTCATACATACATGCACACAGAAATGACTAGAGCATGCTGTAAGTATGCTGCAGCTACTATTAGAAGAAAACAAGCAACACGTTCTCATTGAGGTAGCCAATCATGGCTCGGAAGTCATTTGGTTTCATCAACTGAAATGCATACTGTCCACAATCTTGCTCATCATATTCAGTGTACAGGCCTAAAGTAAAAAGCAATGTTTAGGAGGAAGAATTCAGAAATTTTTGTGTTATTTTGCTTGTTAAATATGACTTGAACGAATAAATCGCTTGCACAAAGTTGAGCAAAGCATTCTGGGATGCCTTTCTGCATGCAAGGAGGCGACGTCATTCAGTAACCAATTAGGTAAATAAACCATAGGCACATTGCAAAGTAATCTGACTGTGATTGGCTCTTAGCAAGGAAGAAAAACTAGGATAAAATTAAGTGAAAGACAAACAAGGTAGAAAATAATCCCTATTTGTCAATTAGATTTGTGGAAAAAAAACCCTAACTTGCCATAAATACATTAAATAGTCCGAACCTTAACTCTAAACTCAACTCAAATCTTACCCTTTAATTAAAGGTAGACTAATTTTAGTGGCCCAGTTGTCTGCCCCGATTTGGCATTTTGACGGATATCGACACCTGCCTTTTTAAAAACTTGTTCAAACTGTTAACTTTAGGAAACAATTAAAATGTCCACTCAACTTTCTTCTGTTGACACTGGGAGGAAGGTCTTTCTTCTTGTTAAAAAACAAAGAAAAGTAAAATTTCAACAAATCTACTGTTTTGGAGAGCTTTGTTTACTTAACAGGGAGCGTTTACTTGTTCAAGTTTTCATTTAAGATTTTAAGACCTTAAAACAAGAACACAATTTGGAATGATATATGTCCTCCGAAATCTAAGCATGTCTGGCGTGTTAAGTGATAACAGTTGATGTCATTGGATGCACAATGATGACCCACCCCATTCCAACAGGTCATTTGGTACAGTCTGCAATGGGACATCATTCCAGAGAGTAGAAGCACAAAGCTCTTTATAATCCCGAGGCTAGATAATTCCAGCGCAAAGCGGATTAGCTCCACCCCGGCAAAGCTATTGGCTAAATTTAGCCCAGGCACACTTGTGCACCTTCATTAAGCTCCACCCACACCCCCTCCCTTTCTTGCTTCCTGCTTGAATTTGTCATGGCCCAAACAATCCTGTTTGTAATCTGCCATGTGGCTAATATGAATTGAACCCAAAGCGTCACCGTGACAAATGGACGGAAGTGAGTATGCTTCACTTTAGAATGTCCTTGGTTTGTCACGCTAGAACACAAACTAATGGAACACACTGGGATTGTAATCCCATGAAATGAGGCAGGGATTCCAGAAATAGCAATGACGTGAAATAGTAAAAAAAATATGGGATGCATTTCTTAAATAATAAGAAATGCACTGGTGCGTCTCAGTAAAAACATGTATTAATAAATTGACATACTAGCATGTTTTCACACGTTATCTGCCGACTCTGGTAGGACACTGCCCCTTGGTTAATGAATCACAAGTATTCAATGGGCTGTAATTATTACCAAATACTTTGTATCAAATGCAAAATATGTGTTTATTTTACCACAGCACCCTCTGCTGGATCTAGGACTGTGGAATTTACCCTCGTATGGAAGCCACTCTTCGACTGTTAATCCGCCTGTTTTTGAATGGAAACAGGGTGTGGTGCCGATGAGTGGGCGGGATGAAAGCATCCCAGCGCAAATCCCTCCACCTCCATTGGACGAGGACAACCGGGCTGTGAGTCATTTTACATTATGTGAGGATGGCACGAATGTTTGTTTCATGTGTGCCAAGCAAGCACTCAAGTACTTTTTATGGATGACATCATGTTTTGTGTTAGATTTTGATGCACATATGCACATACTTTTATTTGCTGACTTTGAATGACAGCTGTATCAAGCATGTGCTAAAATTACTAGACTACTATGCGTTTTGACTCCCCAAGGTCAATAAAACGCGATGTGGACACTGACGTCTAGTGGTCATGACCGGAAGTGTCCAAATCGTAGTGTGTGTATGTGTTTGTTTATATATACTGTTATGTATAAACCCTACTCTAGATCCCTAAATATGGTTTAAAACAATTTTGAAGCCCAAGTCATAGGTTAAAATCCCACTTTAAACTCCTATTAAAAAAAAAAAAACTACTCTGCACTCCTATCTGTGCGTCAAGCCTTTTGTGAAGCCCAGAGTCTAGTTTAAAACCCTTCTTTGAAACCCTATCTTTCGTTTAAAACCCTACTTTGAATCCCAATTCCTATCTTAAAACCCGATTAAAATGCCAACCTTTAGTTCTAAACCATACTTTGAAACCCAAACCCGATAAAATCCCTACTTTGAAGCCCTAACCCTGGTTTAGATAGAAAGATAACAAGGCTCACATTTCACTGTTGTGGTTGGAGTTAGCAGGAATTAAATGAAGCCACTTCATCTTTTCGTGCCAAAGCACCACCCTTGCTCCCTGCCTCCTCCAGCGTGTTTACTTTGTCTATTTGGGGTGGGGGGGGGTCCCTCCTCTATCTCTTCTGTCCAAACTCTAAAGCAACAAAAGCCTCTTTTGTTGCTCTGCACAAAAGCAGCTGTGTACTTCTTTGTGTTGTCCTCATTTGCCTGTCTTGCTGATGTTCCCCTGGCCTTCATGCAGACTTCCATGTCAACACATGAAGGCAGTGCCACTCCTGCTTTTTCTTTTTTTTCATCTTCGTCATCGTTGAGAATATTGCTTGGCTATAAATGCAAACGTTCCACTTCTGCTATTTTTAAACATCATATGTGCCAGATTATGAAATATTATTCTCCATATTCTGTTCTCTTCATGTCATATTATATCCATTCGGTTACGCTCATTCCAGTGTTGTAGTTTTAGGTTAGAGTTATCCAATCAGAATTCAGCTAACTTGTGTCGCCAGGCTGTATGAAATCTGCGCGAGGCCTTCAGAATCAACAGTGCAGGCATCTCTGTATTTTAAGTGATGGGGCACATATAGTTAATTTGTGACAGTTGCGATAGCCAATCAGATCACGCGTTGGCGCCAGTTAGGCCAGCTAGAAGGCCTCACATGGACATGTACGTATTCTGTGATTGGATGGGAGGCAGCGTTTGCAGATCAACCAAGCAACACAGCATAACTTGGTTGATCTACATTAACGGTGTATGTATTTTGTGTTGGTAATGGATTTTGTGTTGAAATAAGTGTTTTGGGGAACAGCCATTTTGGTGAGTGCATTTTATTTCATTTTTCATTTTTAGTACATTTTTTAAATTATATTTCATTCATATTCAATTAATGGATATCACGAATCATGTTTAATGATAAGCTTTAATTGCTGATGCGGATTTATTGATGTTTAAATACTCTGAAAAATAGCTTCTTTAGTACTCAAGTAAGGTGATGGATGCAACACTCCATTGCTTTGTTCTTCTAAAAGTGCAAAAGGAGAAGATTGAAAATGGTAGTATGACCATTACTGCCTGTTTCCTTGGTAGTCAAGCCATATTCTTAGGCTTAAAATACTGAAATTTGGTGACATTTTTGGAAGGTGAACGTGGAAGTTGGCCGGCAATAATCAAAACAACCCCAATAGGAACTTAATTAATAAAAGCCCTTTAATCCATCAAGCATGATCCAAGAACTTTTGTTTTTCTGCCTTGTTTGTTTACTTGGAGAAGGCAGCAGACGTCTGAAATGCTTTTGTTGCCTTGGTTGTGATTCATAAAAGCAGATAAGACGACAGAGGCCCTTGTATTTCTTCCGTCTCAGACATGTTTGTGTTGGACGAAAATCATTAAACTAATTAAAAATTCTTACGAGTCATCAAGTCTCATCCACAAATCGCCTGGTTTATCACCCCCACTCTCGTATTAACGCTGATGACGTCCAACTTGATGGGAAAAACAACTTCAAAACAACACCTTTGGGTTTTGTACATGTTAATAATATGCAAAATCAGGGCAAATGTAATGAAGACGTTCTATTTTCTACTGGCCTTGATGAATAGGATTAATTATAATACATAATTCATGTCAAGGATGTTAGAGTTTTTTTTTTTTTTAATTATTATTTCACTCGTGTGTATCAAACCGATACCCCTATGCATCGATCAGTATAAAAAATTGCTCTCGGTAAAAAAATAAAAAGAGAGAGAAGTGTGACCCCGGAAGTTAGTGTTGTGTGACAACTGCTGGTGTTTTGAACCAACAGAGGTCAGTGTTGCATTCACAATTAAAAGCCCTATTAGAAAACAAGATAGTTTTAGATCAATACATAATTTCCGATAGCTTTATAAAGTATGTTAAGAGGAAATGTTACAACATTGTAAACCAGAACATTTAAATGACTAAATCACTGTTGATAAACTAAAAGGATGTTAGGCCTTGATTGACGGAAATAATAGCGTCACTATAAAATAAACCAAAGATGAGATAATACAATATGAAAGAATAGTAAAAACGATGTCATTGTAATTTTACATTAGTTTTCAACGTTATTAAAAAAAAAAAAACTCGTGATGTCATATTACGCCATTTCCGGTGTCGTGCTTGCTCCACCCCTCAAGAGTTGTCCTGGGAGACGCTAACAACTGCGGCGAAAAAAAAGTGCAGTCGAGTCCACACACTTGGGACACTTTTTATTCGTGCGTGCGGGACCACGCCGCCGCTCGACATCCGTTTAAAGGGACATTTTTGACACTTTATGGGGATTATTATGCACCAAAAAAGAGCCTGAAGCGTCGCCTTCACACCCAGGTAAGAAGTGCTAACTAAAAACAAACAAAAAAAAAAAAACTTGTTTCGATGGTTCTTCAAGCTAGTTTTGTTCAAGCTCGATGCAATTACTTTTTAAAATATTTTGTGCGATTATAATTTCAGTATAACGTTTTTTTTAAGTAACATATTGTTCAACACCCACAGGCGCGAAACTTTTTGCACTGCTGAAAAAACAAACGTCGAGCGATTACGATCCCTTTTCTTCGTTGAGAGTTCTAATGATGATTTCAGATTCCGATCCTTTAATTTTGAAAGCAAATTACGTTATACTACACTTTCTTCACCCCAGTTTTCGCACCCACTCAAACAGGTGCTGTTAACTGCTTGCTTTGTGCTTACAGTGGTTGACCATTTGACCCCCACCCATCTCCCGTTCTCAGAACAGGAAACAATTCACTTTAAATTCTCTCTTACTGCCTATACAGTTTAAACCAAGATCATCTTAAGTTGATTTGGTGTAATTGAGAAGTTTCAGCGCTTTAGTAATAAGTGATGCATAATCACGTATCATAAACAACAAAATATAGTTCTTACTTGACTAAAAATAGGGTTCTTCCTGTACTTCGTTTGAGTAGGTACTAGCTGATCTGGATGTAAACTGTCACCAGTCATAAGGGTGATCTGGAACTTTTTCTGTATCAGCAGGTTACCACCCTGCTTTCTCTCACTTCAATGCTAGCCCGACGTGACTCATTTGCACAGTTGTTGGGTGGCATCTAGCAATACTGAAAGCTCCCGAAAATATGTGAATAGGTGCATGCAGGTGAATTTTTCAGGATTTTTATGAGCGCATTTGTGAATTAGCGATAGTTGCCTGTATTTTGAAGTTGCTGTATGAAAACTGGCGATACAGAAGTGTTCTAAGAATATTGTGAGGATCTTTGGCAAAATATTATGATAAACAGTAATGATCAGGACCTCGTACTAGAAGACTCTAGGTCGTGGACCTCTAGAATCTGTAAATTGCAAAAACTTGTGTGTTTTGTGCCATGTTCAGCACGATACTATAGTCACAATGACATATGTCATTTGAGTTTTTTGTAAACTCTCAGTTCACTGATGATTTACCACTTTTAGGGACCTTTTATTATCTTTTGCAATACAGCAGTCGCCAATAAAGAATATTTGTTTTCATCAAAAAATATGTTAAGTAGTCCTATAAGTCATAGCACTTCATAACTTGTTATAAAGCACTTTTTATATTCATGCATTATATTTTTACTCTGTAAAGACTTTAACAATGTAAGATAAGACGCTTAAAACCTGAAATATACAGGTTATACACATAGTTTTATGATGGTGGATTTCACTGTACTTTGTCCCGCAGTCATAAAAAAAAAAGATCAATATTGGTGATGTGCAGTCCTGTTCACTCCATCGTGAAACACACTCAGAAATTGTACAACATTAATGACTTCATTTTTAAGTTAGGCTCGTATTGATATTTCTGAATTACCATACTGTGTAAACATCAGGATTGTAGTGTACACGTACCGTATTTGGTTTTCTCTTCACAGTACAGAAGTGTACTAAGTTCCCTCCCGGCATTTATTAGGTCATGGACAGGAAGTGTGGCTGCCTAGCAGACATTCGGAAGAGCGACATGCTTTTGGAACCATCGGGATAAAAATGTTTGATGGCACAATTGAAACAATTCATTTATTATCCAACTGATATGCTGTGATGCATTTACCAGCGTCATAGCACATGTCTTTCGTTGCCGTTTTTAATGCATATTTGCGGGGATGTGATGGAGGGGAATAAAAACTCTCGTTCCGCCTTTTGAAGCATTTTCAAATTAAAGCAAGCTCACGATCTAATGATGAACCCAGTTATATGCGATCGGGTTAGTTAAACGCGGTAACTTTTGAAATGAACAAAAACTTTGCATTTTCTTTGCATTCCATTCGTTCCAATCATAACACGGAACAGATCTGTCAGTAATTTATGCCAGTGACGCCCTGAGCTGGGTTAAAAATTGCGGCACTGTTTACCATGGCGATGACATGAAATGCTCGCCAAACTGGATCGAACCACATCACTCAAGGTTAACCATCCCTTGACTTGCTCATATCCGCATTTGACGCGTAAAAAAGCCTCCCTAAAAATACTTTCCTGATTTTTTTTTTTTTTTCTAAGGCTGGTGTCTTAAGAATAAATGTTTAAATACATGTATATTTTTTATCCATACATTTATGCAAACATGATATGACATACCTAACTCATTCAATGAAGATGAATTTTTATCTATATTTTTTAAGTGTCCTGACATTCAATCAGTTTCAATTTTTATTTTTTATTTTTTTTTCAAGAGTTTGGCTGAAGGGGTTTCTAAAAATGTAAAATGTAATCTAAAGTAATCAATTATTTTATGTTGTAAGTACCACAGTAATCAATTATATTATGCATTTGTAAAATAAATTACTTGATCTACTTAGGTAATTAAGAGCTAAAATAATTAATTCTTTTAGGTAGTAAACATTTATTTGAGCACATATTACCTATAGGTAGGGTTGCACGATTATGGCCAAAATAATCACGATTATTTTGGTGATTACTTAATTAAGTTTCGATTTAATACTTAAGTATCTAGAAATTAATGTACTTAATTTACTTAAGTATCAATTTAATACATAAGTACGTGGGATTCAATGTCCAAAACGTGAAAATACGTCCATGGCATTGATTGAGTTAATAAATCAGACCCTGATGGCTTTTTTTTTTTTGTAAACAAAAAATGCTTTGCACTGGTAAGGGGTCCTTAGCTGAAACCATATTTCACAGGGGGTACATCCCTGAAAAAAGGTCGAGAACCACTGAGCCAGCATATAGGAGCCAATGGTAGCAATGGCGTCAGAGCAGCATCTTAGAGCGTAAAAAACGTGAAAATACGCCAATGGCATTGAATGAGTTAATAAATCAGACCCTGATTGCATGTTTTTTTTGTAAACAAAAAATGCTTTGCACTGGTAAGGGGTCCTTAGCTGAAACCATATTTCACAGGGGGTACATCCCTGAAAATAAGGTTGAGAATTACTGGGCCAGCATATAGGAGCCAACGATAGCAATGGCGTCAGAGCAGCATCTTAGAGAAGAAAAATGCAATTAAGATAATTAAAAATAAGCAGGCAGGCATTAAATTTTCAGCAAATGGTTTTAATTTTCCTGAGAGAAAGTGACTTTTTCATAGTAAGCGAATACTGAAAGTGTGTGTTCCTGTATGAACCTGTCCCCACAATCACACTTTTAAAACCTTAAACTGTGTTTGCCTTCCCGGCAGACATCTGACCTGCAGCTAGCTCCCTGGCTCCGCCCGGCCGTTCGTGACATCATCGCTTTGATCAGCCTTAGCGCCCGTGTTCGCACAGAGCCATTTTTAGTCGCGGCGAGAGCTCACATGCCCGATACCTGCAGTGTAAACACACCTGCTCGGCTCTGTCTAATGGACTTACGATGAACGCCACCTGAAAGAAGTCCGCCCGCCCGCAGCCACCGTCGCCACTTAATCTGTGGGGTAAGGTCTCATTGATGAGCTCCGCCATCCACAATATCAACTTTGAGATGGGACTTGGAAGTTGCGTGCAACCTCCCTAGATTATATTCCAAGGGATAAAGTCCAACCGCCGTCGCCTGGCAACAGTGCACTGATAACACTTCATGAGTTTCATAACAACACGTGTTTAGTGGCCGGGTTGTAAAATTGTCTCCCACTTCTCTCCGGTACTTGCTGAGGTGTCGAATAGCATGAAAGTAGTCGTTAGATTGGGGCGTCAAACCCGATTTTGTCACTGTTCACATTCTGGTTTCCCTCCAATGGCTTTTAGGACTGAGCCCTGAGCATGTGTAGTTAGGGTTAGGGTTAGGGTTCATGATGCACTTTGGGTATTAACAGTGGCAATAGATTGCGATGCGTGTTTTTGACGAGTATAAGTTGAAGTCAGTCGTCTTTGAAATTTGTGACATGCAAATGTTTACCTATACTATTGTTGGGTTGATCTTTATAAATCTTGATGCAGATTTCAGGCAAAAATGCTTTTAATATCTTTTAGATGTGAGCAAAAAAAAAAAAGGCGCAAAAATCTGCTCTTGAAGTTATTCATGACAGTCTTGATGCAGAAATTTTTTTCGGTCAATTTTTATGGACCATTTTTTTCCTCCCCGCCCCAATGGAGATAACGCTGGATGACGTTATCTCCCTTTGTGTGACAATGGCTTCGAGCTCGTTGAGCAGGAGTAAACTGTTAAAAGAAACTTTGATGTTTCATTGATTTAGACTTGGTTCGGATCTAAAAAGTCAATTTAAAGGTTATATAAGGTGATTGTGCATCAGTGCTAACACTCAATGGAAAACCATAATGACAGGCTAGCAAAAATTGGTATTGCAAGTTAAGGGAGAGATTAACCTTCAAAAAATAAATATTCACAGATAGATTAACAGGTAATAATACCCCCATATTTTCTTGACCTGTGAAAAATAAGTTACATAAATAAAGTTCAGTCGCAACTTTCTTGTACTCTTAAGTTTCCGTCTGCATGCAATGCGCCACATTGCCCCCAAGAGGCCAAGTTATGAACAGCGGGTATTTCAGTGATTTCAATATTATACAGAACAATCGTGTTTATTTTTTACATTATCTCCCATTCCTGAGGAACTTTATGACTATTCAGAAACATTGAACGGAACATAATATATATATATATATATATACAATATGTTTACAGGTTAATATGCAATATACTTACCGGAACAACCTTCATTGTAATATTAATCTAGTTAAAAAGCAGTCTCTACTTAATTTTTTAGGTAATGTGCTAAAACCCAATTTGAGAAAATAAATCAAAAGAGAGGTTTATATCTGTGCAATATGTTTTATTTCATGCATTCATACAAGGGACACCCTAAACTGGTTGCCAACCGATTGCAGGGCACACAGAGACGAAAAACCATTCACGCAGCCAATCTCACTTAAGGACAATTTAGTTTGTCCAAAACACCTGCCATGCATGTTTTTGGAGCGTGAGAGAGATCTGGAGTGTCCGTAGAGAACCCACACGATCTCTGGGAGAACATGTAAACCCACACAGTTGCCAAGGAATCAATGATCTCTGGTTGCTCATTTGAGGTCTTGCATTCTCCCTTTGGTCATTGAAATTGGTCGATTTAATGATATTCCTGAAGGTAATAGACTGCGTGCAAATTAAATGACGTGGAAAGTGAATTCCATTTTCTTTTATGTTGTGCACTATGATGATTTAAGGGGGTGTACTGTATGTTTACTGACATAAATCAACATAGCTCTGATATGGTCTATTGGTCAGATGAAAAGAAGATAATGGCTTCTTGTAATTGCAAATTTCATGTTTAATTCCTGGAAAAGAAGACTGTTTTTGACATGACGTTTCTGTTTTTGATTGATGTTATTCGTGGTCCAGGTCTCGCGTCGGTTTTGATTGTTTTGGTGTCTCGTATGCCCGTGTGGGCTGGGTGTAAATTTCTATGCACAAGAATTTGAAAAAAAAGCAACCGTCTATGTCCGATATAATTTTTAAAATCAATAAATGTTACTAATACAATATCAATAAATGTTACTAATACTATGTATCGCTAAAATCTGTTAGCAATTGTACAAAAGCTTTTTATTTGACCAGATTGAGCCTTAAATGGTCCCGAAACCAAAAGGACATTTTTCAAATGCCTGATTTCACTCATGTATTAATCAGAGGGCCTTAAAGATGACACATTTGTTTCCGCTTTTAAGCGGGTCTTGTGTGCTTTTGGGCAGAGTTTCCTGAGAACACTGTGGCGTGGTCTCAAATAGGGGAAGTGAGCTAGCGGCGTGCGAGACGGAGACGGCCGCGAAGGCGGCTTCCTTCAACAGCCGTCGGGATTTGGGCCGGTTTCTATGACGACAAACAGACTGACTTGACAGTTATTTGTCATCAGGACGCCATTTTTTTTTTTTTTTTTTTGCCAAGACCCCAGAGGGTTCACAGTGCATCGGCGGGTGAAGCCAAGCTGCGCAAGCACACGGTTCTGAGGATCTCAAATACTTACAGTACATGACAATCCAAAAACCCAAAATGGTAATGCTTGTTTCGCAATGTTATTTCTCATCGCCGTTAATTTGAAGCAGCTCACAGGAGCGAAGCTGTGTTTTGCTCAACAGTGAGCAGGCAGCCATTACTGCAAGGTCGGTATTAAATCTGAACAGGCCCGCCGCAGGAACACAGGTTGGAGGTCGCTCGGGATCGGCCGCGCTAAACCTATTAGCTCCCAAATGGGACTTGCTGTCACTTTCTTTTCAGCCGTCTCCTGACTCTACTACTTTTTGAGGGTACATAATCTAGAAAGGATGGACGCCAGTCCCACCAGATTATTATTATTAGCATCATATTAGTGTCTTAGGTGATTTTTCTTTTAACTGGAATCAGATAAGTGTTTTACTTCTGTTATAGCAATGGTCTTTTGGAGAACAGAAATGTAGATATCTCACCTAAAACTTGGCATGAGCTGATAATAGCTCAATACCCGCTAATACTGTCTATTGCCGGTAAAAAAATGAGATGGCAATTGCTGTTTTTTTTTTTAAACTTTCTTAGCATGCATGGAGGATAAGTGTTTTTTTTTTTTTTTAAATAATTGTGTTTTTTCTTTAAAAAAAAAAAAAATCACATTTTGATACATGTGCGTTGCCTCAACCCTTCCGGACACCCAAGCAGCATTCTGGAGGACATGACACAGAATTTTGATGATATCACTCTGGGAGATGATTGCATGAAGCTTTACCAATCAAAATCAAGTTATGACGCATAGCAGGCCCTCCGTTCCCATTTTGGATATTACAAAATGGTTCTCAAAGTGCTTATTTTTGATTAAAAACACAAATTTACGCTCATTCCAGTCAAACGAATTTGCTTCCTGTTTAATTTTAAAAAATACAAGTGTTCACATTCAAAGCTATTTTAAAAATATATAACAGTATTTTAGAGGATTTTTTTTAAAAGTGTTATGCCTCAAATTGGACATTCATGGAAGTGTGGTGTAGTCTCATGATATAGTATCACTAATGCTTGCAGAGTTGAATCAACAAGCCGCTTCTGAAGCTAGACGGGAATAGCTGTTTTTTTGTTTAATCTTCTTGGCATGCATGCAGGATAAGAGGGAGCTTTTTGTCCTAAAGTGAAATTCCCAGTGACAGAACAACGTGACTTGCTCAGAACAATGAAATAACAAGAAGCGTGTCAATTGAATTTAATGAATTAACAATTTAATTTGTTTATTAACTCCTAATAAACATGGTACACATTTCTAAATGTATCAAATATTCAATATTTTGATTAAAAATATAATTGATTGCGTTCAATGGCGAAAAATAGCACTGTAATTTTAATACCGTGATACAATGACCCTGTGATGTTTTTGCTCAAGGTTGTCATTTTGCTGCTGAATTTGAAACGTGTGTAGTCCACAGATGGGTGACACTAAACACCATTTTTGTTTTGGCTTGGCAAAATTGCAGCACTTCTGTACAAAAACCTCCGCAGTTTTGCGCATAGCTAGCCCAAAAGCTACACGTCCTTCGAAATATCACGCGCATTCTTCCTCAAGACGTAACCATGCCTAAACGTAGCGGCGGCTCTTCTGTTTGCTTAGCAACGTCCACAAAGTGCCTCTTGCAGTTGAATGGCGTGGAAACAAAAGGTGGGGGTCGGGTCGGTGGCATCCAACCTGGGGAGGAGCTCTGATCAAGGCCCGGGCCCTGATTACAGGCCGGCCCCCTGCACGCCTCTCACAATAAGATAATACTATCTGGGCCGACAGGTATTTGGTTTCAGCGCGCTGGGGTAATAACTGTCACCACCAACACTGAGGAGACCTTTCATCCCGCGGCCCGGTGTTGTCGGCTGGCCGTTTGTGCGCACACAGGTCGCTTTTGTGCAGTGGTGGCAGTAGTGAGGGGAGGAGGTCACGTCAATAAGCAGGTTTGATTAAATCAAATACCCGTGACGATCTAAACGGCGGCGGATACACCGGGGCCTCCCGAGGTACTGACGTCGCTCCGACTAATTTATCCACCGAGCTGATAGTGGGCCTTAAAAATAAGCGCCTGGAGGGTTTAGCACGTCACAGGACGTCTGGCCCGGTGTGTGTCGCAAGGCCACTGGTTAACCAGTGCAGGATGCAGAACGAGGGGGTTAAACAAACGCAAAGTTAAATATCAAACTCTACTGAGTCACACACCACCAACGCTTAATTAAAAAAAAAAAAAAATCACACAGCATTGCTAATGTTGAGACTCACTCTGGGACCGGTGTCTGGCCCGGAATTCACACTGTAAATGTTTTCCATGTTGAGTCAGCCGCCATAAATGGAAGGAGGCTTGTATTAAGTTAAGCTTTAAGTTTTCTCTGTCAGACTCATAACCACCTTCAGTTATGACATTCTGCAAATTTGTCACATCTGAGGAGAGCTGCAATTAAAAATTATTTGATTAATTTTGTTGATTTTTTTTTTTGATGAATCCGATAAGAAGAAAAAACATTTCCAATCGGGATGACCTGATTATTGGTTTGGCCGATTATCAGTGCCGATATTTAGAGCGATGACAAATATCGGCATCACTCTCATTTAAGAAAAATCTGTTCGACGATAATAGACCATCTACAGTATTTAAATATTTAGTTGACTTTATGAGAGATTGTGCTGAACCACGGAACTCACCACACCGTTTGTTTCATTTAAGGGTAAAACAGAGAAGCGAAATATGAACGTTTCTGCTATTTTTAAATGTTTGATAACTTGATTTACTTGATTTAACTGTTGAAAACAGCGTGGAGTTATTTACTTTGATGTCCCTGGGCGATCCCTAAACCTATTGTTAGAACAATGATGGATGTTGTCCAAAAAGTAAATGAGTTAGTAAGTAAAAGTTTAAAAAAAAAAAAGAAGATCTATCTCATTTTCATCTATTTCTACCAAAGAGGACACTATTTCAAATCGACAAGGTAGTAATTGGACATATTATGATTCAGTTACTGCTTTGACCCCCCCCCCCCCCCCACCCCCCCCACCCCCCCCCCCCCACACACACACACACACACACTTTATATGCCAAAGTAAAAAGCAAATGTTTTATTTTGATTCAAAACATAATCATTTCATTTTCATAAGAGGGATGCAGAAATTCTAAAGTATACACTGTAGAGAAGCTGAAAACCTCAGTTTTAAATTTTAAATAAAAAATCTACTGTATCTAAACAATCTTCAGAAAGAAATGTATCGAATAGTTGTCAATCAATCGTTACAGCTCCACATCAGAGAACATGCGCTGAAACATTCAAACTCATTGTCATACAAAATCTTCGGGATGAATTCTCACCCGGGGAGGTGATAAAAAATTAAAAAAAAAATAAACATAACATGGCAGCCTTTCGCAATTTACTGTCACCCATCTGTCTAGTACACCAAGTTCCATTTTTAAGAATCCCTTCAGGACCCCCACTAGGAACACCCCCCATGCTACCTCCCCCACAAATAAACAAACGCAATAATAAACACAGTGGTTTTAAGTCCATCAATAGTTGCACAGCATCTCCCTTGGACAATTTATTGATTCGTTTATGAGCAGCGTATGTTTTGAACAAGTCTGAAGTAACAGACAAAAGAAGTAACATAGTTTGGTTGCCGCTCGGCTGGCTGCGCCCACAGTTTTAGTCTAATGGGCGGTTTAACTTCGGTAGGCAGGTGTCGGATGGCCTTGAGGGATGCCGTTTCCCATACTTCTTCTGTTACAGCCTTACTGCGGCGACCAGTCACTGGGTTTTGTGTGAGTACCTAGTCAAAATTGTACGGCTAAAAAGGTTACTTGGTGTGACTCATTCGACTAACTGCTATAATTATTTTTTTTTTAAGTACGTGAAGATTAGCTGAATGTTTATTTCCATGCTCGGCAAGTTTAATGGTTAGACAGACATGCGCATGTTCATTTCAACTCTCGTTATGGCATCAAAAATATTCGTCAGGCCCAATCCATCTTGTGTTCACAACGTAGAATTCCAGCAAGACTGCGTGTCATTTGACAATTAATGCAACAAAGAAAATGATCGCCACACCGTACAGGGTGGTGCACTGACTGCATCCAACCTATAAACCAGAAGCACAGGTTTTTCTTTTCTTTTTTTTTAAGTCACTTTTTGCTTTCTTCCCTTTCAAATAATTCGTGTTAACACAAAAGATCATTCCTGCCTCGCGACTTACAGGCGTCTTGCAAATATCTGACTTTGCTCCCACCTCTGGATACCAAAGGTGCCATCATTGTGGTTACTGTCCATCTGCAATTGTAATAACTGATACTATGACACTGATACCATACCACTTCGCCAGTCTGATATATACCTTCCAGATAGGTGGCGTAGAAAACATGTTAGGTGTGATTTTTTTTTTCAAGCCGCGTCTCCGGTCCATGCACCGCTGAGCCAACTGTGCTCCTGTCAAGAAGCTGCGATCGGGCCTTTGTTAGACATGACACGCCGTGGCATGTCCGCCGCCACCACGTCTGCGTTCCAACCCTCGAGCCCCAGAGGCTACCTGGTTGATGCTGCTAGTGGTAGCATATGTTTGTCCCAATTATTAAGCCATGCACGCCGAAGTGCATACGGGCTGGCACAGTGAAGCCATGAACGGCTCATTAAATCAATCCGCAGTTTTAGACCTAATACATACAAATGAGTTACAGGTACATGTGCATCACAAGCAAAGCACATCCAGGGTCCTCATCCTAATTGCTTTTTCCATCGTGATTTGCACAGCCCCACTAAGTGCAATACATTGAAAATATATATATATATTTTTTTCAGCCTACATCAAGCTGGTTTACTTGAAGAAAAGCCACAAAATCACCAGGAGAATCTGCAAACTTCTTTAGGGCTGCAACTTAGTTATTTGAAATGTTCAATAATCTCTTATCTATTATTTTGACAATAATTTAATGAATCATGTTTTTTTAAGTGTGTTTTAATTGTCATTCCTTAAAAAAAAAGACATTCTTCTCAGAAAATACACCAACATAAATTGGTTATGATCCCGTTGCTGATTTGAACTGTAATGTCATAAAAAGGCAAAAATGTTGATAGTTTTCCAAAGTAAGTAGCAAAGTAAAAGCAGATGTTTATAAATGCTTTTTTTTTTAATATTAACACAATGGTAACCCCATAGAAGAACTAAGGAATCTCAGAATGTTTACTGTTGATAGGCAACAATTCTGAGGGTTTGGACAATTTTAGGTCTCGAAACAATGAATTTATAAATGAATTTGATAATCCACGAGTTGTCGATTAATATTTGCACCTCGAAACGTCATACAGGAAGGCCAGAAGTGAGATTCGATGCCCAAGTTCCCAACCCTCAGAATTGTGAGGTGGACATGCTAACCACTCATTTGTCGTGCAGAAAATTTAGTATTATTTCATTTAATTTTATTTATTGCTACCATTATTTGTTTAAATTACCTTCTCATTAATGGATTTCATTATTTTCATGTGTTTTTACATTCTAGATTCTCAATGAAGGCATCACAGCTATGAATACACGCGTGCAGAGTTATGTAATTAAGTTAAAATGACTGAAAACATATTTTATATCTAGTTTCTTCAAAATAGCAAACCCTTAGCTCTGATTATGACTGCACACTCTTGAAGCTCTCTGTGAGCTTCAAGAGGTAGTCACCTGAAACGGATCTTATTTCACACATGTGCCTTATCAGGGTTAATTAGCGGAATTTCTTGCTTTAATCAATGGGGTTGGGGCCATCATGGGTTGTACAGAAGTTAGGTTAATACGCAACCGACAACCCTCTTGGACAGCTGCTGAATTTTGCATTATGGACAACTGTTAAAATTAGTGCTTGGACAAGAACCAATCAGCTAACCAGAGAAAAACTAGTGGCCTTTGAGGAATTCAATGAGGTGTGTCCAAATCTTTGACTAGTACAGCAAATGTCATTAGACATGTACGCAGCATTTTAGACGTATGTTCCACCCAGTTTATAAGTTCTGTCCATTTTACATTTTCTTCCCAAGGAACAATCAAAAGAGCCTCACGAGCCGCATTGTGTGACAGTCTTATCAAACTTATTCACGCGGCAAAGAAGCTGCTATCTGTCCCAGTGCACTTAAGGCAAGCGGATTAGACTCCAGAGTATTATTAGAACCACTGATTATCCCCTTACCTGATCCAACTAATTCACATTGGTGGTGGGGGTTACCATTTAATTGGTACAAAAGCAAAAAAAAAAAAACATTCATTGTGGAATTTCTCCAAAGACCCTTTAGGTATTTTTCCCCTTCAACTCTGTTTTGGAGTTTCATATGATTTATTCAGTGTTAAGCACTCATTTCAGCTAGGACTGGGGATCAGGGAACAGTAAACAAAGGAAAACGAAGGAGAACGCCAGCTCTGTGGCTTGTGAACGCGAGCAGAT
The DNA here is from genome assembly GCF_059441005.1 of Hippichthys cyanospilos. Taxonomy (NCBI): domain Eukaryota; kingdom Metazoa; phylum Chordata; class Actinopteri; order Syngnathiformes; family Syngnathidae; genus Hippichthys; species Hippichthys cyanospilos. Next base: position 5,509,374 of record NC_142372.1, read on the forward strand.
CCCTTTTAGAAACTACAGGGGGGTCTCTCCGAGATCAGACGTGAGCTGTAAATCCGGCTAACTGATCATCCTGGCGCAAGGCCACATACTGTACCAGTGTGTTTTGATGGCGGCAAGTCACGGGACCTCCTCTTGGTATTTATACTCGCAGATGATAGAAGGAGGCACAAGGCCTTAACGGCTCACAAAATGCCGGGCCCGATTTTGAAGCCAAGCCCCCTCTCTCCCCGTCAGCTGTCCCTGTACGAATCGAGGCCAACGCAGACTGCTGGTTTTAGCTCGATGGCAAGAGTGGATGGTCTGCCGTGCATGCGTGTTGCACTGTTAACCCTCCCACGCCGTTGGGACGGGCGCCAAGGTCGAGCTTAACTGTCACCTTGTCAACAACAATGTTCCGACGCTTCCATCGGCACTGCGAAACCTCCGTACTATCGATTGCTTACAAGTGCAAAGCTGTGTTAGGCCAAGACAGGAGAATACGTGTAGTCATAACAATTCAGTGAGCCCACGTTCTGCTCTTGGAATTGTTTTGTTAGATTTTTATTGAACTTTTTTGTTGATTCATCATACCGGGAAACACAAAATGGTGTCGTACGAGATTGTGTCCTCATTAATGTTTTGGTTTGAAGCTGCCATTTTGGGCAAATTCCAGGATTCTGACGTAACTTGACATGAAATGATGATGATGATGAAAATTTGCTGGCTGACATGAAGTTCTTGTATTTGCTTGCTTTGGTTCATTACCATGTTGTTGAATTATTCAACTAATCACCTTAGACCACAAAAACAAGGCTTTTGTTTTTTTTTCAGTTAAACCCCCGCAATAAGCGGTGGATAGGAACGTAATAGCAGAAAACTTAATTGAGGCCACTCCTAAAAAATTTGTTATTGCTGAAATTTAAAAAAAAGCCTTACATGTCACACAATCTATGATTTCTAATCACATTGGTTATGAGATTATGAAAAGGTTCTCTTAAAGCGTGTGTATAACATGTTTGATGTAGTGGAAAAAAAAACCAGACAAAGCTCAGCCCCTCCCCGTCGGCCATACAAAGATCAGAGATGTACCATATTATCTCAAAAAATACATTCTTGACAATGATTTCTGAGCCACTTACCTTTCAGACAGCATTTTCTACCATAGCGTGATAGAAAGAGGACAGAGACGGCAAATAGATTATTATTTCTGGCAAGCGCCTGAGGAATGGTTCCCCAACACAACAAGGTGCGTGAATAGCAAACTAAGACTAGGCGGCATCTCTTGCTTATTCCGAGTATTTGAATGGGATGCAGAAAATGTCAGAATTTTCCGAAATGAACTATGGGGGAGCTGTGTACCGTTCCTCTGCGAAAATGAAAGACTATTTTGTTGAAATATTCTCTGCTGCAACTGTTTAAAAATGAATACAGTTACCATGCAATTTTTAACATTCTTTGAATTGTTTTTTTCACTAAACAAAATTCCTGTCTCATGCCTTTACAGTTCCCAGGGACATGAAACTCACTCCCCAGCAAGCTCCACTGTATGTAAGTACCGGAATTCGCCTCGCAGAATCTGTTTTGCTTGTGTAAACAACCATCTGCTTTGTGATCCCTGTGTCGGGTCTCAGGTGTGCAAGCTGTTAACAAGCGCTACCTTTTACTGTATCATTACGCATGCTACTGTCCAGAGTGTGGCGCTTTGGAATTCCTACGAGCTGGATGGTTGAGCGCTAAATGTTGCATCGGCTGAATATGTGTAATTTGTGTTTTGTACAGTATGTAGTTAGCTGTATTGTAACCAGAGCAGTATATTGAGTTGTAATTGCATAGCATAGTGTCATAGGGTATATTTGTACAACAAAGACCTAGTAAAGAAATGTTGCACGGTTTTCCACTCCCAAATGCAGTTCAGATGTAAACAAACATGAATGATGCAGTTTTTATCATCGCATAGCAGATGGCTTTCAGTTGACAAGGTCGAGGGGGTGAAAGAATGCTATTCTGATACTGCCCTGCCCAATGAGGTCTTTATATCTGGTTGCTGACGGTTACCACTTAACACCAACAACACTTAGTGGCCTGGTGATGACGTTTGACTCAAATGCAGATGGGGAAAGGCATTTTTGGAGCAATGGGAAGCATTTTGTGGTGTGCTGCAATCCATCTTGGCTGAAGTTAGAGTCTGAAATGAAATAAAAATGCAAACATGCAATAGGGCTGCACAATTAATCGAATTTTAATCGCGATCACGATATTGGTTGCCACGATTAATAAAGCTGCTCCTCTGCGATATTAACATTTAAAAAGTCAAGCACTTTTTTATTACAAGTCAAATCAAGCACTTTGCCATCCTACCATTAGGGGACATTGTTTCCCAGTTGTCAATTGAGACCCATTTTGAAAAATCCGACAATGAAAGTTTGACTAATTGATTAAAATGTGTGTTTAAATAATGTGTTTGGTTCTAAGTAGACTTATTTTTTTCATTGGTTTGCACTCAGCAAGGAAGTTAGCTGTGTTGCCCTGTGTGCCAAGTTTTTGCCATGTTTTGTGAATTTGTTTTAATGATTATTTATTTATTTGTTTTAGTTTGTTGTTATTATTTTTAAATCTCAAGACACAAAGCCTTTTTTGTAAACTGCTTGTTTAAAACAAGGGCAATAAATAGACGTTGATGAATAACACGATGAATAATGTTGATTAATAATCGTGATTTCAATATTGACCAAAATAATCGTGTTTACTATTTTGGCCACAATTGTGCAGCCCTAACATGCAATATAAATCACGGTGACTCCTAAGCAATAAGTAATTTCTTGGCCGATTAATTAAATTATCCGGAGAAAAAAAAAAGTTTTTGTTTCAATTAAATCAAGCGACTGCAACTGTTTGGTCCCAAGAATAAAAAAATACAAATCTCAGAAGGGAAAAACAATTTGATTAGAACATTGCCGCTGTCATTTGCTTTTCTCTTAAGAGTTTGGATGAGGCTACCTAAGATGAATCAGTTTGGACTTTTCAGATGAAAAAAGTACACCTGCTCAATTTACAGAACCGACCGAAAGCAAATTCCCTCTTGTCAAAGTTAATTGTCCAAGTACTGTATTTAACAGCATCCAAGCAGCAGCCTTTTTGAGCATTCTGTTCGAGAGCGCCCGCGGTCGTGTGAGCGTTCCGAGCTGCCACGCACTGCAGACAGAAGGAAGGCACACAGGAAGTTAGATAAGTCCGAGGCAAGAGTTCCGCACTCAACAACGTTATCTCCAGTTTACTGTGGGACTCTGATTTCACGGAAAACCAGTCAGGTTCATTGCCTGATTTTGCAAAAAGTACCCTTTGATGTTTATCGTGTGCTGGAGGCCAAAGAGAAGTAAAACAAAGTCAACATTTCATGTGAATCGCACCTCCATGCATGATGTGCCAGTGAATAGATGTTGTGGTAAACAAACGATTCATATTGATATTTCACACGCGTTGTAACAAGTAATGTGCCCAAACATAACCTCACCTACTCATCAGTACACAAAACACAAGTTTACTGCTTGAATTTGTTCCCCTCGCTTATCAGTGTCTTTCACACAGAACAGTGTTACAGGAAAAGGCAGCTTTGACGGGCAGTGTGACATCCGCTACTGGCATTTACTAATTGGACCGCGTGATTGCACAGTTTTGGTAATATCCTAACTTTTGACACTTGGTAAGTTTCCAGCCAGCTATTTAAAGTCTTTCAGTGGCATGGACGAGAATCCTCGTCTTTTAAAATAGTGATAACAAAAATAAATAATACAATTCTGTTCAAATACGTTTTTTACTAACACTCTTGATATAATCATGCAGTCCCCTATGAATATTTGCAAATGATAACACATTGAAATGGGCACAGGTTTCTTTTGCACTATTTTTCAAGATTTCAAACCATTTACTGTAAGACACACTTTTATTCCCTAAAATGAACGCCAAAAGTATGGGTGCCTTCCATAAATGGTAACTTAAAAATTAGATTTGTATTTTTTTCAACATCATTCTAGGAAGATTGATCTGTCAGCCACATAAGCTGAGTTTTGACGCACAGATTTGTATTTTTGAATTGGCGTATTCTTACCGGGTACTTAAAATAATTACCGTAATGGGACGAGCTAGAGGGTGGATGTCGGTTGGCTGTTAGCAGTCAGTGCCTATTGCAGCTAACAATGACTCGTGTTAGCTGAGGCATTATTTTCAATAAAACAAGTGAGCAGACTGAACCAACGTCCGAGTTCATCCTTGTTCACACACAGAAATATTACTATAACGGAGAGGTAAAAGCTATGGTCTTCATCTGATTCAATTAAAAGTGCTTCGATTAGAGAACATGGAATGCTATTCCATTGGAGTCGTTGATTAATTGTGGTCCTTTGGCATATACACACACAATCATAAACTTGGTGAAACACAGATGGTGTGCAACTTTGGGTATTTATGGCAAAAAGAACTTGAGCTGTGTCACGACGAAAAGGAAAAACAACTGCTTCGAGCGTATTAAATGTTACACTGGCGAGGCGTAACTTAACTTAACCTGCAACAAATACATAACTTACGGATATGAACACAAGAAAATATGAAGAATAAACACTGGTGATATATATTCTGTTTTGCTCTAGTTTTTACATTGTCGCCAAACTGTTGGAGTGTCCTATACACGATAACATAGAAAATACCAGAATTTGATCCTAAAATTAAGGGTGCATGCTTTATTTTGGGAATTACAGTAGTTGGAAACCTCATTATTTTATTTTATTTTATTTTATTTTGTCTTTTAGATGAGCCTCCATATATATATATATATATATATATATATATATATATATATATAAAATTTAACTTCAAAATCTCTCTCTCTCCATCTCTCTTTGGGGGGTGTGGGGGTGGCGGAGCTTCCGAAGCAAGCTCATATCACTGCTGGTAATAAGCACTTAACAAAGTGGCCTGCTGGTGTTTTGACCTGATAATCATATTGCTGCAAAATGGGGTTGGTGCGGGACGTGGGCAGGGTTGCTATTCTGCGACATCAAAAGAACAGCCGGTGTCTATGAACCCCTACCCTCTGCTTTGTGTTTGTGTTAAGTGTAAGCAGCCCCCCTCTATGACTTGGCAGGTTTTGTGCTATTTGCCCCCCCCCCCCCCCCCCCCCCCTCCCCACCCCCCAAAAGTGATGAATAGCAAGGGCCTTGTAAATGCCTGGCCTATACGTAAGTTCCTGTTTTACTGAATCATTGTGGCGCAATTGTCCCCGACTTCCTTTTCGCCTCTGATGGAAGATGACAGCCGCTTGTTATTTCTCCTTATGCATGCGTACAAATGCAGTCATCACAGACGGATCGATAGGCAATCGACTCGAGCGTCTGTTTTCACAAGTCGCCGGCTGGTGATGTTATTTGTGGTGAGCGGATATTAATTTGGGGCCAAAACAAATGGAGGGCAAAATATTGTTTTGCTGCTGTCAGGAATAATTTGAGCAACTACTTTGCTAAATGGTCTCCGCTATCACCAATTCCTTGTGATTGTGCGGATCTTATTTCCCCACTAATATGTTTTCATTCTGGCGTGGAGTTCAGAGTCACAAATCCGCCGAGGTAGCAATCTGCTCAGTAGTGCCTGAACCTCCTAATTTCCAATCTGGGCCCGAGATAAGAGATGAGTTTTTAATGGAGACAATGTCATGCCTGCTGGCCTCCACCTCTCTACATCTCATTTACTGCACTCACTACTCGGCTCGCCGTGTTGAGACCGCAAGACTCCCTTCGCATACTAAAAGTCTGCTGCTTGATATTTGGTGCGTCACGCAACTTTTAACTGCTTGCCAGATTGTGCTTTTGACACAGGGCGGGGCGTATAAATAAGTAGTCGAGTTACTGCGACTCGGACTTTACTCCATCACTCGTTAAAGCAACACCACCGATAGGTCACGGTGTCAATTTGTGTGTGTGTGTGTGTGTGTGTGTGTGTGTGTGTGTGTGTGTGCGCTAAGGCTGGGTTGTCCAAACTACAGCCCAGGGGCCATTTACGGTTCGCCTGTCACATTTTGGCGGTCAGGGACATAAATGAAATATACATTTTTAAATGGCCCACTATGCTATTTTAAAAAGTAATTAAACATTTTTTGATGGCAGACAACATTAGCTGTGTTAAAAAAAAACATAAATTGTCTTGAATCATCGTTTTTTTTTAAAAATAACGACAGTATTGTTATTTTCTAAAATATTCGTATTAGTATCATTATTGAATAGTCAACATGTAATTGCTTGATTTATTTTTACTGTTTGATAATTTCAAGTAAAATAAATAAATAAAGTGGTCCTTATGTCTTTTTTTTCTGTATGCGGCTCTCATGGAAGAAAAGTTGTGACACTCCTGTTCTAAGGGCCTTGGAAAATTCATGAACAAACAAATTAGCAAGAGTGATGTAGACTCAAAATTACCAATTGTTTTTATTTTTTGGGGAGTTTTTTCGCTTGGCGAATGAAATGAGTTGTGTTCAACGTAGCTTCATTAAATGCTCAATTTGCACCCAGCGCAAGTCTCTGCCCTCCACTTCAAAATATTTCCATACAGCAGACATTATCCTTATAGCATGACGCTAACTTCATGTTAGAGACCTGTAGCTACTGCCAGAACATTCCCCTGCTGGCTGTGTTTATTTCTGCTATTTACCGCTTTGTTACCATGTCATTTACAGTTTGAAACAAGGAAATATTATTTCTCTTGTCAATATCTTTGTACTTTGTAGCCCTTAAAAATTAAAAGAAAAAAATTACTCGAGTTGAGGAGTCAAACTGGTATCGGTCAAAAAAGTGTGGTATCGAACATCACTAGTATTCAGCAATTAGGTGACTAGTAAATGTTTTTGCGAATACGTTTGAGTGAGTTTGCCTGTCCCAACATTTTTACTCTAAATTGACAGCTCCACACTTCTGTCCATCAGAAAAATTGTTCCAATGATCGCTTGCCCATTTTCAGCTATTTCTCCAAACTCTTAGTGCTGCTGTCAAACTGGTCTATGAAACAAGCCCTGAGGCTAGCACGCTCCACGAGAGAAGGAAGCACCTATGACCCTCAGCGCTAAGCGAGAGCTCCGTGCATGTCAGGCGAAAGAACAACAACGGGATAAAATGTCCCCATTATCCCTCCTCCGTGTCAATAAAGTTGCAGTTCCCCCGGTGGAAAGAAGCTCATGGCGAAACAATCGGCCTTTCTCCGGTGCCTCCTCGCCTCCCGCTCGCCATGCCCTCGGGTGACATCGCTTCATTCTGAGCGCTACTCAAGCACACAATTCAGTCAATTGTGACTTCACAAAAGCAACAAGTGTGTCTTTTTTTTACGTTGTATCCTCGGATGACAAACAGTACTGTCATGCAACTGGCAACACCATGATAGCAGACAGTCCAGCCGCTCGATAATGCATGCGTACTGTCTATTGTTTTCCCCTAATAGAAGAAAATTGAAATAATAAATTTCGGAGTGGCACAGTAGCCATCATAAAAGTTACATTAACTGCACAGCGACTAAGTCATTTTGAATGTGACAATAGTGTTTGCTAAAACAGGATAAAATTCATAATATAATGCGCATAATACAATGCAGTATACAGAATAGAATAGAATAGAATAGAATAGAATAGAATAGAATAGAATAGAATAGAATAGAATAGAATACCTTTTGTCATTCTTCACAGGCATACATCAGATTTGGGAGCGCTGCTCAGATAATATGCACCATATTTTTAATAATATGCATCATGTAAGATAATATATAAAGAATAACTGAAATAGAGAATAGAATTGAATAGCATTATCTGTAGTTTAATTTCTAATTGAGGAAGAAAAGATAATGTAGCAAAGCGTAAGATTACTTTGGCGTTCGTGAGGTCGTTGACAATGTTTGAAAGGTACAAGATAATGCTGACGTCATCAAGGTGGGGATCATTAAATAAGCTGTAGCGTGTCAGTAATGTATTATTATTAGTTAAACGTTTTAGGGTACATGGAGAAAAGGTCATCGTTATTTAGCGATTTTTGTCTGGACGTAAGTCTTGAGAATTTTATTCACTAATATGCGTGTCTTGACTCAATAAAGGTATGGAAAACACTTTTCTATTGAGTTTATTCAGCAAACTTTCCACTTGTCTGCCCATGCTTGCAGGGCCACTGCGTGATCACAGTGCAGCTGACCGATGAAGAGCTGGCCGCGGAAGTGGAGGGGGCTGCCGCCGACTACTTCCTGTTGTTCGCCGGCAGTACTCAGAGGCACCTGAGCAGCACGGTGAGGAGCAGCCATGACACCCTGCAGGCGCTATGTCCTGGTAAGGAACAAAGTTTTTTTTTAAGGAATACTAGTGTCACACTGAAAAGAAAAAAAACATAATGAAACCTGGACAAATTTCATTTTTTCCACAACTTCCATCAATCTAAATATTCAACAACACAGTTAATATTCACCATTAAAATTAATCTAAATGCATTTTGTTTACATCCTAGAACAAAGTTAAGTTTAAGTAAATACAGCAAGGACAGAAAACAAGTGAAATTGAAAAAAGTGAATTTCAATTTTTTTTTGTTGTTGTCCAAATTAATATGACTGTTAGAAAATCACTCCATTTCTGAATGCTTTAGAAACCATGTTGCATTTTGGTATGGGGTGGCCATACTGGAATGGTTGAATAGTAATACAAGTAAAACTCCTAATGTTGAGAGAACATTTTTAATATTATCACTTCTGAAGTTCGGACAAAAATATTTTCCGTAATATTATTGTATTATATTATTGGGGAATATACTTTAATCCGGGTAAAAGGTGAAAAAAATGAGGGGAATAAGACATCTTACCACAATTAAAACCAGAAGAATATCATAATATTCTAAGGGGGAAAAAATTATATATATATATATATATATATATATATATATATATATATATATATATATATTCACTCGTTACAATTATGACTTAAACACTCACAAAGTAACATTTATTTTGAATAACTGCAGTTTTTCTACAAGTGCAGCTTTACATGAACATGTTGATATGGAAAGAAATTTTGTATCACCTTACATTTTATTTATTTATTTTTCTTAAACTTTAATGACAGTTACTGAATGTCAGCGCAGTTAATAAAAGATAACAACAGTCTAACCCTGGAAAAGAATTTTATTCAGTTTTCATCATTTACTCCGGGCAAAAATCCTATCAGTAATTGTTTTACATTTTAGGAGGTACCAAGTCATATACGAGCATCTGCTGGTGTCTTTGTACCCCCATCTGTTCACAGGATTAGCCAAAATGTGCTGCATATGTGTTTAATTACAGAAAAAGCTGTCTTTTTTTTATTTTTGATTTTTTTAACTCTCCACACTCTTGGCATTCATTTTCAACTGCAAGATATTTAATGCTCTCCTGGTCACGTAACAATCAAGTGATAAGGTCATCAGATTAGCCCTAAATGTGTTTGTTAAATATATAACTACAATAGACCACTACTGCTTAGATAAAGAGTAATAATGGGGGAGATATCGCGTAATGTAAAAAGATAGAGCATCGTAATCACAGAGGACCTGTGATGATAAGTACATCTGCTCTTGCTTTTAAATATGTGCAATGATCATAGCAGCTTTATATTGACCTGCTGTCACTCGGCCAGCAGGAGGAAGTTGGGGATTGTTATTGCAGAGGAAATGAGGATGGAATGAATGATTCATCTTCTTCCCTCACCCTGTTCTCTATTTTTGTGTCCGCGTTAGCTTTGTGGTTGAATCCACCTGCCTATATGTCAAGCTTCCGTATTCTTGAATGTTTTCACTGGCAAAAGGTTGATGGAATGTCACTTCTCACAAAAGGTGTGAAAAAAGTTGTCATATCACAATATTTGGGGGGTGAAAATGTTCTATTTTGTGAGGGAAAGTTATAGCACAAGAAAAAGTTAAATTATGACCTATGTGAAAAAAAAGTTATTTCAAGAAAGCTTAGAATTTTATATTAGAAGAATCGATTTTTCTTTGTTGAGTGTCATATTATGACTACTACTAAAATGCATTAAATTAAATAAGGTCGTAGACATTAAAAGATAAGCTGTGCAATTTACAATAAAAAAAAATAAAAGCTGAATAAAATAAGAAATAATAATAATAAAAAGTTACATCTAACTTAAAGGCCTGTTTGCTAACTCAGCTTTTTCACGCCGTGTTTCTTTGTCCACGTTCCCCATTCAGCTCACAGCTGTTGCGAGGAAGTTTCGGTCACCCTGTGTGCCGTCACTCGAGGCGACCCCGATGACTCGGAGGCGCTGACGACACTCTCGTCTCACGTTGCTTCTTTAGCGGAGCATCGCTTCACTTTCATTCAGGACTTGGCTTTTGATATGGCACAGTTTCTGGTGAGCCTTGAACCTCCCCACCCTATTGGCTATCCAGATTTAGTATCAGAATGATGTTTCAGCATTGTACGCTTCACCACCCAGGTTAGCACAGTGGGGCGCAACGACGGCTTGGATGGGGCGTTGCTTCTGGATGAGTGTCAGATTCCGCTGCTGGAGTACGAGCGTTTGGATGAGAGTCTGGCCTTGGCCCTCCACCACATCACGCTGCCACCTGGATGGAATTTGCTGGGGAACCAATGCTCCGACACCCCCGGTAAGGCTTGTATTATTTCCAGAAGGAACACATAAGTTTCCTATTTGGAAAATGAACTATTTGAATTAAAAATGTTAATGTCATTCATTTGAAAGAAACATATTTTAAAAGAGCTCGAACCTTATTTAGATAATATTAGAAAAAAAAACACTTAAAAAGAAAGAAACTCCTCCCACCTGTGGTCCCTTCTGGAGGTTTCCGATTTTCCCCTAATTGGGGTTTTTGAGTTTTTCCTTCCCCTTCTGGGAGCTTTGACAGGGGATGCTGTTGTGTACCTTACACTAAAAAGATGTCTCTGTATGACTTCTTTTTTTGAAAGAAGTCTCCACATGACCTCTTTTCATCTGTGAAGCCCTTTGAGACTTCGGTGATTTAGGGCTATACAAATAAAATTTGATTGATTGATTGATTGATGATTTTCTCAGAAAAAATTTCAAATTTTATCACAAGAAGGAGGAGAAAGTCATATCCATCCATTCAATCATCCATTAATCCATTCAATCTCTGTACTGGTTATGTCAACGCTTCTCAAATATATTTTACCAAGCCCGCTTTAGGAAAGAGAACCCCCACCTTGACGTGCTGACTATAAATAAGATTATTGTCTATGAAAAGTATATAAATATACTTTAACCTGCATTCTTTTTATGATTAACGAAAGAAAAAAAGCAAACTAAATGAACTTTCAATAACTTTTATTTTTTACAGCGTATATATGGATTACAGCTTAGTCTAAGATTGAAAAAAAAAACAAGTGTATCAAAGTGCCTGAAACATTAAAAAAAATAAGTGAAAATGAAAATTCTTATTTATATATGCAATTGCATTACACATGACAAAAACAAAGTCTTTTCCCTCTTTTTGGAGACTTCTACAACCCCTTTGCAAAGCCCTTTTACAAAATGATTAGACAGCACATATTTGGCAGTTTAACTAATAAATGCAATTCTGAAATTTTCATCTGTAGTTTGAATTAGGCGACCTCATGTCTTTGGGTATTTGTGGCGCTGTGACATCACAAACACCATATGAATAGGGTGTCACAGCTATTTCATAGTGTGTAAGCGCCCACTGTCGGTGTGGTTTTAAGTCTTCTGCCAGGTACTGCGTGTCAGGCTGCATAGTACTTATGTTTTCGCCAACCAGTGGAGATTTACATGAAAACTGTCAACAAAGCAAAACGCTGTTATGATCACTAATCAAGTGAAGATGTCTGCTTCCCGCCCGCCACACAGTCTGATGGAAACCATACACATTTGGATCATAGAAGTCCTGGCGGTTGGCAGAGAGACACAAAAAATAGTCTTTACAACTTAGGGAGTGGTTCGAATTCTTTCTTTAAGGACATTTTGTCTTGAGAGTTCACATTTTCACAAAGGTAGTCAATGAAGGCCTCATGTCGCTTCAGTGACCACAGGTGACAGCTCTTAAGACGACATTGTCTCGCCGAGTGTCAATTTCACAATGAAAGACAAGTGCGACGAATTTACAGCAGTGTCAGGTGACCGATGGCGTCGGACGGATAGATGGCGATGACAGACGTCCCTCAGGTCATCACGGTTGTGCCGCATATTTGTGCATTTATACCACGATGGTTTTATATGACTCGCAGTCTCTCATGCGGAAACAGACTCATCGAAAGTCATTTAAAAAAAGTAAATTCAGCTTAGATTTTTTCCGTAATTTGTAAAGTAAGTCCTTAGATCCATAGTCTACCTCGACAGACGTGTTTCTGCCTCCTCTCACACCGCCTCCGCTCACACCACCTCCTCCTGGTTCGCTGTCGGTTACGGCTGCAAAACGAACATGAGCTTCGTAGGCCGTCTGGTTTTCTATACCTAAACACTCGGAGGCTCGTAAACGCTCAATAGTAGTCAGTAGAAAATGCAGAGAGAATAAATAGAAGTGCTGGCGATCATATGCTAATATGCTGTGGATATTATTATTATTTTTGGCGTTGTAAGCTGAGAATTTTGGTCAGAACATAAAAATTTGCCCTTCCGTCTCCATTCATGCAGCCAACGCTTGCACTTATGTCGGTTTGAGTTGTCAGTGGAATCTGCTGGATTTCAGTGGTTGAGCGTTCCGAAGCAGGTAAACATTTCCAATTAGGAGTAACGAAACACATAATTTACCGGGTGATCGTACAGTAATTGAAGCAAACCCTTGTGATTGATTTAACTTTGTTGTAGATATTTTTTCCTTTTTTTTTGTTTTATCCAATAGCATTAACAGTAAATACAGCTTGAGTGACAATGGGGCGCCATTTATAAATTAATAAAGCTCGAAAAAAGGATTTCTGACACTAAGGCAGGAGTCACCAGTGGGTAGCCTCAAGAACCACATGAGTAGCCTACTGGCCTCTTCTTAAAATAGCTCACCAGTAATTGGACGTTGTGGTTTTCTTGGAATGCGGTTGAAGTGAGGTACAGGTACAGACTGTTCGCTGCCTTAATTTCAATTTCGCTCATTCTACTTTTCTCCTGTAGATCTTCACCCGCGGGAGACCCTGCTGCATTTTTCAGCCCGGCGGGGCTTGGTCCGCGTCACAAGCTTCCTGCTGTGCCAGCCGGGGGCGAGGGAAGCGGCGCGGTTGCCGAACAAACAAGGCCACACGCCTGCCGCCGTCGCAGCGCTCCGGGGTCACACTAGCCTCCAGCAGCTTTTTGCACAGTGAGTTCCCGACCAGCTGATGGGCTCCTCACGACCGTTTACAGGCTGTTCTAAGTCTTGATGTAATGTGGTGGGGATTCAGCTATAGAATTATCATTCTTTGGGAGTGACGGCAATGGTTCTTTTTGTCAAGGCTAGAAACCTACTGTCGGTTTGGGACTAAAAAACAATATCAACAAAACGCTCGGTGAAACTGCAATTGTAGCCCCTCTGTGTCAATTTTGACCAGATTTGGGCCATTAATCTTGAATATATCTCACAAAAAAAGCTTTAAAATTAAACTAAAAATGTCAATAGATTGTCTAAACAGTTCGAGGTTCAAAACGGTACCATGTGTTTATTCCTAAATGCTTGCAAATGGGATTTATTTGTTTGCAACGTTTGCAATAGGGACTCGTATGACCATCGACATCGAGGGGTATTAAAGTACTTATACACATGTCAGTATGTGGTGTATGAAAAAGTAAACATTGGGGGAAAAAAGGGAATTCTCTGAAAAAAATAAATCAGGGTGTGTGCTACATTTACGTAACACCAGTAAACAACAACTCTAAATATTCCATCCTGCGTTTTTTAGACATTGAACAAGGAGTTTGTGAAGACGATGTAGTACGGTTTGCTTTTGGGACATATTGAAAGGCTCTTTTTTTTTACATGGTGTTGGCTTGGCAAGGCTGGATACTTTGAAGTGCATGGCTGCCTCCTGTTTTTACTAATCTCAAATCACTGCAAGTCTATTAAATTAACCTTTTTTTTTTAGCATTGTAAGTGGACTGAATGATTAATTTCATGTCCGTTACAATCATGACATGATTTCTTAATCGCAAATGCTGCGTTTTAAATGGTCAGTTTGAAACGCTGCTGAGGGAAGGAGGGAAGGCACAGATGCTATCGTTGTAAGTAAAGCCTGTTGTAATTTTTTTTTAGTTTTCTGTCTCGTGAGAACTCGAAATGTGTATCTAACAAGGGCTATGTAAACACATTTGATGACTTGTTTTTATTATAATATGGTTCATAGAGTAATATGTGTATATCACACACACTTGTTTTCATAGTTTTCATTGTGTAAGCGATGTCAATTTTTACAAAGTTAAATTTGCAATTGTTGTAAACAACTAAATTATAATAGATATGATACTGTTAGTGTCAAAGATGAATTAATTGCTTGTTTGTGGACAAAAAATATTCACAAGGACCTCAAAAAAAATAATAGCATTCAATATCACGATTGCAAGTTCCAGGGAAAAAAGACGAATTTCCATAATGTTCAGCCATGATATTAAATAGACATGACCACATTTCGAAAACAGGGGAGACATGATTGGTTATTACCTGAGCCTTGAGCGACTTTGATGTCATTTTGAGTCGACAACAAGCGGCAAAAATAGTTAAAAATGGGTGGAATTAGTTGCTAAAATCATATTCCGTAACCACAAAATTAATCAAAATGTTGTGTTTAGCATATTTTAAACATATTTTTCACTTGACTTCCCTTTTAAGCCGTCCTCAATTGCATTACTTAAACTCTCTTGCTGCGGCGCCACCAACTGGACAATTTTGACAATTAAACTCTCCGAGGACATACTGGAACAGTTCTGCCAGGGTTTTTCCACCCCAAAACCATAGCAATGGAAAAGTATTCTGTCGCACAAAAGCCTGGGTTACGGCTTCTCTGTCTAATGATGTGCTTACCACACTCACACAACCACAAACATGCATGCACGCATACACACAGAAAGCAGGGTCATCTTCACAGATTTAACTGGCAAAGTGACTGCATGGGTTCGTCCCACAATGGCTTCCTCGCGCCGACACGCTAATGAGGTCAGATTGTCTTTATTGCACGATATGAAGCAGCCATTTGCTAAATGGACTGATACATGGCTCCAAGAGAAGATAGACCTTCTCCTGTCCCGACGTAAATCTCCCCAGTTTTGCTGCAGAACATCATTTAAGTCACAGTGCCATTTAGGGGACGATCCACGGGCCCTCAGCTTTTACGCGCCTACCCTCCCTAATCACGAGTAATGACATTTTCCTCATGAGGGGTGAGGTCACTGGTGACTTTAGGAGCTAAACATGGTCCACCCAGTGTTGCGCAAACTGTGCTGCCTGGCTGGACGATGTTCCTTCTCTTTTATAGGCACAAAAACTCCTTAACTAGAAGCAGATATTTTTGGCTTGTACTCAGCCCTGCCCTCGTGTTCATATCCATAAGTTATATATTTGTTGGGGATTTAGTTAAGTGTATTTCAGATTTCCCACTTTGTGGGGAGTCAGTGAACCCATGCCAGGGTAAAGTTGAACGCATTGGTTTTCCTTTTTCTCGCGACGCAGCTCAAGTTCATTTTGCCATTAATACCCAAAGTTGCGCCCCATCCACGTACCAACAGGTTTATGATTGTGAGTATATGCCAAAAGACCACAATGAATAAGCGAGTCAAATGGAATTCTTGTCCTCGAACCGGTGCACTCAGCTCCATACCTTGCCACTATTAATTGAATGAGCTGGAGACATCATAACCTTTACATGAACTTTTCCGTTTTAGTAAGCATTTTGAAATTGTACTTTTACCGTTACTTTTCACCCATCTTATATAAATCAAGCATTAATTTTACCTGGGCTGGCAGTAAATGAGTTAATCAGAATGCCACGTTTAGATGACTAGAGCTCCTTTTTGCCCCGACTCCCCCTTTAAAGTTGTCTATTTTTGTTTGGGCTCATTCTTTTACAATGTGCTCCAATCAAAAGCGGCTATCCTCAAAAGATGGGCAACATTGATTTCAAAGCGTGTTTGTCAAACTTAAGTGACAGTGGAAGGGTTCGTGCACGGCCGCTTGCAGCTTTAATTACAGTGTTATCATTGCATGAACCACTATCTTCTAAAGAGCTAAAAAAGACCCATTAACAACCACAATGACTTTCTTTGCTCTCACTGTAAATGGATTACGGCAGCAAATGTGGGGGGGTGCGGATCAGCTGACATCACTGTTAAAACTCTCTGTGCTTGATGGGCCAATCCGGGCTGAGCTTCCTTCTTCGGGGGGATGATCTAAGTGTTTATTCCGTGGCAGAGCTGAGGCAGACGGCGAGTTGGACCGAATCTCCCAGTTTGTTGAGCCGGCACCGACGGACGCCCGCGTGGTTTGCTGCCGCCCCGGCTTGCACTCCCTGACGCAAAGTGTGTACCCGGGCCGCGACCCGCCGAGCCTCGGCCGGATCGTGGAGCAGCTGCTGCATTTGACGAATCATCTCCACGCCAAGGTGAATCATGGAACTCTGCGTTGGATTGTTTGTCTTTTCCTGCCCTCAACTTCTTACCCCTCTGGCTGGGTTTGTATAAGCGTCGGAATACCTTATGCAATCACACAGTCAACTGCACACTTTGGCTTTTCCCGCAGAGGGTGTCTGTGTTGAAGCTGCACTCAGACTGCCTGCACACGGCCGCCGAGTGCAACGAGGGAGTGGATCCGGAGACGACGAGCTGCCCGCAAACAAACACGCCAGAAAACCCAGTTGGAAACGGCTGTAGTGTTACTTGCGGATATGGCGGCGAGGAAAACGGTAGTGCGTGTGTAGTCCACCCTGAGGAGCATGGCCTCATCCCCCCTGAGGATTGGGTGTGTCCTGAGTCTGAGAGGGCAGACGGAAGGGAACGGCCCGACACCACACAGAACTTGAGTTTGTGTGAGAGGCAAGAAGGGGGGAGCCCGCTGCCTGTGGAAAGCCTTCAACCAGCAGGGTGGGGTGAGCAGGAAACTGATAGAGGAGGAGAAGGACAGGAGGCCACAGAGGGAGAGGACTTATCTGGGAAGGAAGTGAACGGAGTGTCTGAGATCACCGAGGAGGAGAACGGCGAAGGGTTAGTCATGGGCCAGTCGCCGTCGTCCGGCGCTCCAGTTCACGAGCGTCGCCACGATGGCGAGCAGTTTACTCACGGCCCGGAACTTTGCAACAAAAACTTCTTAGCCGAGGAGGAAGCTGAGAGTAAGGATTCAGTGCAAGAGGACCTCCCATCTCCGGCAGGCAGTGATGATGTAACCCTGAAATCAGATGTTCCGCCTCCCGAAGAGGGAGAACCTCCGCCAGATGTAAACAGCTCGGAACAAAACCAGGAAACAGCTGGTCTGGATCATGCGGTTGAGTGGCAGCAAGACCCCGATCAGCAGACTATGTGTCGGGCGACCCGTTCGGAGTTAAATGAGACGGCGGATGCCGACGTCGCCGTATTGCCCGGAGAGGAAAATCCAGAGATGATCGAGTGCTCACCTGAGCAGATGGTCAAGTCCGACATTGATCCAGATTCGGGCCTAATTCACGGCCTGTCCAGTGACGACGACGTCAGCTTCCAGTCAGTCGGAAGCTGTACGATAGACGTATTTCACCCCACTGTGGAGAGCACCTTAGAGGAGGAACATCCAACTGAGGGGATCGCCGTGGACGAAGCAGACCACATGACGCCAGACCAAAGCGCCCCATGTTTGCCTATGTCCGTGGAACTCGCAACAAATTTGGAAGAAACAGCTGCCTGCGTGGAGCCCGGTTTGCAAACGGAGGAGCCGTCTGAGGGATCAGAGGAGCCGGTTGCTCCAGAATCTTCTGAGACTGACCTTTTGCAACCTCAAGATGTTTCAGCAGAGACAGCAGAAGAGGAAAATCCCAGCGCTGACCTGAATGAAGGTATTTTTAAGATTCCACCACTCCTGGTATAAAAACGGAAGGACTGGAGTGATTTGAAACATTGAGAAAATATAAAGAGACATGTTTTATCGCTTTAACCTGAAGAAATACTTCAACTTTAATTCCTTAGACTTGAGGTCTCAGGTATGCAATAAAACTATTTAACTGGTTATAATCACATGGAACAAGACGGTTCGTTTAGCGCTTTTTTTAAATTGTATTTTTATTTTATTCTTTTCAATAGATTGAATGTGACTCTCATGCATGTCCTGTAATTACGACTAAGGCGTTATGAATACATCAACACAAAACAAAACCCAACAAGGATGCTCCAGTAAAACACATTCATCTACATATTTAGGACAAATCTAAATTGAATTTTGAACAGAATCACAGAAGTCGTATAGTGTTTTCTCTAATCAGATCAGACTTCTTGTACAGTATACGGTTGAGTCGGAATTCCCAAACTGTGTCCTGTCTAAATGTGGTACGTCTTAGTCACGTCATTTAAATACTCGAAATATGGTGCCTTCTAAACAGAACAAGTCTGCAACCAGTTGATTAAAGAGCTTTTAATGGAATGACAAGAATGCCATGTAAACCCGACTACTGAAAAGCCAATCAACAGCGACGCAAAAAAACTGCTATAACGGAAACCCAAGTTACAGAGACAATGGAGGAATCATGCAGATTTTCAAAATTTTCAGAATTAAATTAAAATAATTATAGTAGTAGTAATAATAATAATAGCACTATCCTCATTAGTGCATACACACCATATAATTGACTTTTTAATACATCTCTAGTATGGGATGATAAGAAAAGTAAGATTATTTTTTAAATCTCAGGCTAATTTGCTTCATGCAGATAACAGTTGTGCCATAGCCACATTTCTAAATTCAACTATAACACTCATAAAAGCAAAATGAAAAAAGAATTCTAAAATGGCCCTTTTTAGAGTCTTAGACATTCATACTCCCAGAGCTTTAGGATCACATGATATTTAATCAATAATCCAAGGGATACAAAAAAAAATCCTCTGTATAAAATGAAGACAGCGATCATGGCAACAAAGTTATTTTAGCCCCAGGCTGCTTCAAACCCAGTGTGTGTATATATGTGTGTGTGTGTGTGTGTGTGTGTGTGCAGAGCCAGGATAAAAATGTCTCACTTCGCTTGTTATTGATTCTGCCATGCTGCCGCTTTGTCATTGCACCCTGCATCTCACTTGTGTGTTTGTGTATGTGTTCTCCAGAGGCGCAGGTGATCATGTTGGAACACGCTGGGACCACCTGTGTCGCCGAGCAAGCTGATATGTCTCAATCTTCCATGGTAAGTCCCAATAGAAGAGTTGTGACATCATTATTATTATTATTATTGTTATTAATGATAATAGTAATAATATATCAGGTATATTAATACCATTCTTGATGATATTATAATAGTGATAAAGGCCTGTGTAAAAATGTGACTGTTAAGCAGTCTCTTTAATGTAATGCAATGGATAATGATGCATTTGATGTCCACCACTAGTTCTCATTCAGATACTGTAACAGCTTAGCTCGTTTGATCACTTGTTGCTAACCCAAACAGCAGCATATAAAACATTTTTCACATGAGAGAGCCCTAGTACCCTGCACAGTACAATAGAGGCTTGTTTCAGTACTCTTGACAGTAGATGCCGCCCCGCAGAGACTGTTTGTTCACTTGCTGCTAACCAAAACAGCAGCATATAAACAGTCTTTCATATGAAAGAGCCCGCTCAGGCTTGATCCAGTAGACTTTTGACAGTCGATGCTCCCTTCCCCCACCCCACCCCTACAAATGAGTAAATGCCCTCTTGACGCCATACTGTACAAAGAACATTTGGACTATGCAAATGAACATATGCGATTTTGAATACTGAACAGGTTTAACAACCATTATTGTCAGCCCTCACCGTTTTCCAAGCAGATCACAACCCACACTGCAGAGTAATCTTTCAGATTAAGATCTTTCTCTCAGAAAAGCTCATGTTTGGCCATATTATGGGTCTGTATGATCCCCCTCCCACACCTTTCAATGATTAATAAAAAAACATCTAAAGAATTGAAACCAGTACACAATGTAAGAGTTTATGTTTGATTCTCACCAAATGTTTCATCTTATCTTAAAACGTCACCTAGGGGATAAACAAGACACTTTTTTTTTTTATATCACAGCCTAAGAATTTCTCAGGCCTCTGTTTCCAGCATCATAAATATTTAACATTTACGATTGCCTGCTCACAGTTTTCAATACAGATGAGGGAAGAAAAATTCCTCTTAATGCACTTCAGTCCACAGCACAATCTCTCAGTTTATCACTTTAAACTCATATTACAGAATTACAATATGCACGTACATGCTTCCAAGACTCTCCATAACATCCAGGAACAACCCGGACCAAACCTCTCTGTTGAAATCCAAGCTTTCAACTCAATAATTTTTTTGACACCATTTACCATCCTCCTATTAAAAAATGACGCTTTCTTGTGGGATTACAGGAAACACACAAAAAAGACAGAGGTGAGATTTTCCTCGGGGTTAGCTAAGAATACCTTCCACAGATTGGTGAAAACACTCTTAACCCATGAACCCACCTCATCCTAGGACTGGGAAATCAGATTTATTTGACTAATTTATCATTTTAAAAATCGATAATCCTTCACTGGATGAAGTCTGTTTTTAATGTGAGTAACCCATGAAAAAAATTATGCGCACCACCAGCTATACGCTCAAAGTTGTATTGATATAAACGTACCCCACTTTCAAAAAATGAAACTATGAAAAATGGAAACAACGTGAACTTTGGTCATTTAGCACAAAAACTGTGTTTTTTCCCTCTAAGTCTTTGGCAGGAGCGCCCGTGCAGGCAGGGATAAATGTCACTTAGCAAGTCGGAGGGAAATCTTGTGAAAGGCGAAGAGAGAGTAATGAGGCAAAATGTGCTTACATGCACTTTGAGGTGCCAGCGACAGATTTGCAGCCCCCAGGACATATTTTCCTTTCGACTCATGCATTCATTTTTGATTCTGCGCCTTTTCAAGAGTGGACTTCTACATGGAGTTTAAACCGTGCAACAGGATCTCCCCTGCTTTAGTTTATTTATGCACAAGCACATGGAGGCCATCTTCTCCCCGAAATATTGCTGACTGACAGATTCCTCTGCAGCCGAAAGCCCGAGCGGCTTTCCGCATATTCCAGGCTTGCGGTTTCACTTTTTTTTTTTTCAGCCTCGGAAAGCCAGATGTTTCTCCTGGCCTCGCTAGTAAGACGCGTTCGCCAGCAGAGAGCAGCCTTGCCTCGTAAACCCATCCTCTGCCATATGATCCTGTTTAAATGAGCTGTATTTTCAATGAGGCTGCACACACATTGCAGCATGGGCTGAATGCTGGAGCGTTGCCTGAACTGCATGCAATGGAACAAGCAAGCCGTCTTTTATCCCTCTACGCACTCTTACGTCACGACATGAATCAATGCAACCCGCAGGCTGAGATATACCTGTATGAGAAAAACGTCAGATCGTTTGATTGCGCTCGCGTCTAAGAGCAGATAATCTCCGCTGTGATTTATTACGCAGTAACATGTTGCTAGAGCAACAACTTTGAATTACAGTCTTGCGCGCCGAGTTGAAATATGTAAATCGCATCAGGCAACAGCATCTCATGAAACTTAAACGAGCGCGAGCATATCGAACGGCTACATAAAATAAACAAGCGTGAAAATCATTGCGACAGTTAAAATGCGGAAAGGCCGGCAGTGGCAGCTGTTGTTTTTTTCTCCCCCAGTACCCCCTGCCTGTATTGACTGACAAAACGCCGTTCTGTCAGCTCAACACCTTCAAATTTGATCGGTTGACTTATTTTTATCAGCTTTCTTTGAAAAACTGCCGTCGCATGTTTGTCAGAACAGGCTTTGTGCTTGAAAATGACATGTTGGGTTGAAAAACGTTGTAGGTAGGACTATTACTATTTTCTTTCAAATGCCAGCTTTTCCTTGGAAAAGAGCAAAATTGTTGATCATTTTTTAGAAAGTAAAATCCAATGTTTGAAAATGTTTTATTTCGCGTCAACACATGTTTAAGACTATAGAAACCAGATAGTAATTTGGGTTGAGGGACTAAAGTTCCAGGGATTTGAACAATTTTTCAAATCAACTAGGTCTTGAACCAGATGATTAATTATTAGAAATTATTCTAAATTAGTTGTCCAAATATTTGTCTTAATTAATTAATTGCTGTAGCTCTACTGAAAAATTCTTTCTACTCCTGGGTGATATATTGAATAAATGCCTTTATTGTCATTGTGTAGCTGGTTTACATATCCTGAATAATACAAGTTGCAATATTTATCTTTAACAAAGTTGAATAAAGTTGCCACTTTATCAATCTTATACAATGATCACCTACACTATATTTGTTGATAAAAGTATTTCCTGCAAGGCAGACATTTCACACTTCAATCTGAGGGAGTTATGTCTGGTTAAGGCTAAATAAAAAAATAATAAAAGCAAAACTTCTTTTGAATTTTCTGTTACATGTTTTTATTTTTTCTTTAAAATTTAGAAGGGGGGAAATCTGAAAAATCGCAAAACAAAGTTTTGCAGGAAAAAAAAAATCTTGAGATTTTACTTTTGAGCAAAATCATTAAAGTTTAAATGCACAATCGTATTATAATCGCTTTATACCGTTTCAAGCCTGTCGTACTTTGTCAAACTTATTCGGAATTCGGACTTGATATCGAACTATCCTATAATTGTTTTACACACTACGGATCAAAAACTGTATCAAATCGTCTCTTGTAGAGACAAATATTTATCATTCAGGCTGTTTCTCACTCTTTCTCTCTGTCTTTCTCGCACTCGTTTTCCCTCTGTCTCTCTGCTTGTCTGTATGCGCCCCCCCCCCCCCCCCCACACACACACACACACACACACACAGTTCTCTCGAGAATCAAACCCGACAGTCTTCTTAAATGTTCATCCTTGACTAGCCATGGGTTTTATGTAAATATGTGATTGAAGCTTGTCACCGAGCCCTCAGCAGCAGCGTCGGTAGTTAGCATGCGCCAAAAACCTGATTTGTTTGGCGGGCAAGCGATGCCAAGACCGGAGGTCAGGGCGGTCATGTCGGGGAAAAATTTAGTTCCGCCACAGCGTGCCACCTGACGTGCCCTCTTCGTCAGCTACCGTTCTCACCAAGCACGGGGGAGAAAGAAAAAAAACCTATTTGGCTTCCGGCCGCTGCCATTGTTGTCCTTGTTCCGCTGATTGCGATTCTCGTCGGATCTTCAGGGATTACAATTCTGTCAGACCAAGAAGCGTATTGATTCAGAATAAAAGAAACGCTGTAAAGTTAATCCTCAGCCGTCCCACCGTTTGATGACACATCATCGGGCGGCAGCCAGGAGTTTCTTCCCTCAAGGATATGTGGATGGCTCTTGAGGGAACGCCGAGTCGAGCCGCCGGTAATCTTCCGAATGCTTGGCAGCCACTCAGTCGTGTCACCCCCCCACCCCCAGTGATAATAACCAGTGAAATATGCTGTTTCTAGTCCCTAACACTGTGATTACAGTGGATCCTTTAAGGTCAGAACGGGAACTGGTCGACCACAGATTTGTTTAGATGTGGAAACAATTTTTCCCATAGGAAATAATGGTAGGCTGAAACTCTCAGCGGTCCCAATTCCAGATTCGGGAAGCCGAGTCAGGGTTAAGATTTTAACTTTGGGTTTCAAATTGCAATTTCAAACTTGTAAGGAGTTTCATAAAACTGTTTTCAGACAGCTTTTGCATTAGGTTCGAGTTATTTTTTTCTCTTTTTGTTGTCAAGCCTGGCTTCTGGTTTCAGATTAGTGTCAACCAAGTTTTAGGGTATCAAACCTTAGGTTAGCGTTTGCTACAATGGATCGAAAAAAAGTAAGATTGTGGGTTTGTTTCAAAGAACATTTATATTTTAGGGCTTGGGGTCGCTCAGTCTGAACTGAACCTTTGCTTAAGTTTTTATTTCAGCCTATTAATAAGTTAAACGATCCATTTCAAAGTGCATTTATATCTTGCTGGCAATGGACTCAAATCTCCTATGTCACATCATATTTAAAAATCAAGTCTATATTATTGGTCAGTCATTTTTACTAATTCTTGACCAAGCTAAAATGTTTGAAAATGGCTTGCAGTTGTGCTCTTTCATGATGCAACTCTTGTTCAAACTTTAGGGGTCTCCAGAAAAGTGATGGAGATTCGAGGATTCTGCCCAATGATTGATTGTGATTAATTGGGCTTAGCGTGGAAATTTTTTTTATCCGTGTGTCATTCGTGTGTACTTTGCATTTCCCACCATGCGCCACTCCCCCAGGAGCCAGCCCCCCTTGGGTTCCTCCCCGCTCACTAGAGGGCGTCAATCCTCTTTTCCTGGCCTAATTGTGTCAACTGAGCGCATAATGGCCAAAGTGTCATATGTCCTACTGTATATGAGCTCGTGTTGTGATTGACTGAAGGAGACAGAGGAACATTCACTGGGACCAGGAAAGGGGGGTGGGCCCCAGTCAGCCAGAGGCCGGACTCAAGTTTTTGGGAGGGAAAGAAGTAGAGGAGGAGGAGGAGGAGGAGGGCGCTGAGGCTGCCTCCCTGTCCAGATGTTAAGCGCAGATCATCGGCTTTCCTTCCCCTCGGTTCGCTCTGGATATATTTTTCTTGGGTCGGGGGAACAATGTATGAACGCCATAAACGGAGGTACAGCTTCTGCGCCAAAGGCGAGAGGGCCGTCAACGTGGTTTTGATTAAGGTAAGACCACCCAACAAGTTTTTTTGCGAGCGTCGAGTCGGATACAAACCCCAGGAGGTTTTCACTGCACATCCGCGCAAATATACAGCCGTGGAAGTGACTTTTTATGAAGCGTCTCGGGCTTCTCAAACTCTGAATCCTTGCTTGGAACTATGAAGCAAACAGCAGTTAAACTGGTGTCCTCAGGGGATGCTGCGAGGGGCTTGGTGATTACAACCCCCCTCCCCCCAAGTCATACATGCACACTTGGGCCGGTTTGTGGATACTGCATTTGATCGCTTTAGGGCTTCGATTGAGTTGTTTGGTCAGGCTAGCGGGCCATCAGAGTGGCGCTAACCCCTGTGAGGTGCTGTTACGTGAAGGCTCGATGTGGCACTCACTGTAATTACTCCTCTATGTGGAACTCTTATTACACAAACAAGGGCGAGGGATGGCTTTCAAGCCAGGGTTAGGATCCAAACAAGTAGCAGAATCGGAATGGTTTAAAATGAAGTTTTCAAACTTGGGTTACTTTTTTTTGTTAGATTTTAATAATGTAGTGTTTAGGGTACACTTAGGGGTTAGGGTAAAGTTTGGGTTGAAGAAAGTGCTAATCACGGCTTCAAGCACTGGCTAAGGTTTCGAGTCAGGATTTCCAATCAGGGTTTCGAATCAATGTTTGGGATTCTGGATTGGAACTCAAAGGTTTTTTGCTTTCGGACTAGAGTTTCACATCAGGGTTAGGTTTCCAATTTATGTTTTAAAACAAATGTTAAGTTTAAAAAAAAAAAAGGTTTGGGTTTAGATTAAGGTACCATCCAAGTATTAGTGTTTCAAATTGGAATTTAAAGCTTTTTTTGTCATTTAGCAACAACGATTTTAAACTTTCTCGTTTGGCATAAGCTTTCAAGTTAGGATCCAAACAAGTTATTGTGGTTTCAAATCAGGGTTAGAAGTTAATAATTAATCATTCAAAGCACTGTATTGTATTAGATTTGGGGTTTGAAATCCCTTTGGATGCTATTCTTATTGCACCCCAAATTTGTGCTATTTAAAGCTGCAGCAGCATGTATAGAATCTTTTCTTTTTCCACCGCGCCTCACTTTTTCCTCCTGGCTTAAGCGCTGTGTGTGCGCCGCCAATGATTTTTGTCAGCAAAGCTTGGCCGTGGCTTCCCGTTCAATAATGACGCCGCTCGTCCTTTGCGTTCAGTGGGCTTAGCTCATCGGCGTAATGTGGTGTGATTGCAGATGATTGTAATGTTGATTATGTGTTTGTCCTTCGTCTTGTGTTTACCTCCATCTTCTCCTCCTCCTTGGAGACTCAAAGCCTATTGGAAAAATGACAGAAAGCAACACATCGACAAACTATTTGCTGGTGCCTGAGGACTAACAGTCAGGGTTATGAATTCGGGTCTCAAACTGGAATTTTGTTGGTTTTAGGTCAGGGTTTTCAAACCCAGCATTTGAATTTTGAACTAGGTTTTAAGGTTTCTATTTATGGTCTTAATCCTGGGTTTGCTCTTCAAAGAAAATGATTTGAATCCGGGTTAGGCTTTTAAATATGATTAAGATTTTCTAACAGCGTAGCAACTCCATCTCTGTCCACATGCCAGTTAGCTTTAAAATGCATTGACAGTTAGCTGCACCACTAAAATACATGATGATGATGATGGAGATGATGATGGTCTGATTTACGGACACGTAAGACGCTGGGATGTGCAATGCTGGTTGGAGTCAAGTCATTTGGCCCAGAGCCAGAACCTGCTGCTATTCCGAGGCAGGAAGAAGATGTTAGCCCACTGCCACTGCTCCATGTTTTTTTTCCCACGCTGTTCTCTCCCAATCTTTGCGCTCTCTCTCTGGCTCTCGCTCTCTCGCTCTCTCATGGCTTTTGCCTTAAACAGGAGCTGACATCAGCAGTGACTTTAAAAACTGACTAAAATGAGAAAGGATGTGTTGCACATGCTAAGGGCAATTCTGTGTCATGCCGGCTTAAGCGCCTACTTGAAATTTAAAGGGGAAAACAAGTATTTAAAAATAATTTGTTTTCATTAGGTTTGGGTTTCAGCCACATGCAATCTGAACATGTAAATTTCTTTTGTTTCAGGGCTCCAAATCGTTTCAATAACCTGTCAATTATTTAACCGCGAGAATTGAATAGAAAGCCTTCGTAGTCATACAGTGGGTTTACATCAAATCGGATTATAAGAAATGCATGTTTGTCAAATTGACTGTCTAGGAAGTACACAAATATAAATTAATTGCAATTCAGATGTTGGATTGATTCTTGACATGTCAGACAAGAAAATAAATATTGTTTGAGTCAAGAAAATGTTGTAAAATTTCATGGAGTACTACACATTATTTACTGTGAAGAGACTATTTTGAGCATTTTCACAGTTTTGCAAGAATAACTATTGATTGGTTTGTTAATCGATTCGTTACCGATTAATCGTTGTGTCTTTAATTTGTTCTGAAAGCTGCAAATTAGTGCTCTTTTCGTTTTTTCAGGCACGGCTTTCTAATAGCAGAACATATCTGTTGACATTGTCTTTTGTGGTCATCATTCACATTTTTAGCATTTAGTTCTGAGATTGCATGACCAGGAATATTGCTATGCCAGCATTCTGATTCAAAAGCCTTGTAACACATTTTAGGAATAATCACGCATGCCTACCTTGCATGAAGGCTATGATCCACCAACTGTGCCAATGTTTTTTCCTTTGAACTTTTGAAGGAAAAAGTTTAGCGCTTGCTTTCCCACGTTGCGTCTCTGCAGCTAAACATGATGCTTTTAAAGCAATTTAGTTTTGAAGCAAATGTGTTTTTACTGGGTTCAGTTTTGGTTTCACTGGTACTACAAATTTGCTCTGAAGCTTAGCAGCCAGCTTGAAGAAGAGGCAGTAAAAGCATAGAGGGCTGAGAAATAGATCGTCCCATACTGGCAACATTTTGAATTTTTAATGAGATCATTTGCTATTTTAATTGACCGCTTAAAAAATATGGATCTTTGAAATGTTGCTGCCGTTTTTAAATATTTCAAAATTGTGAAATTTGCTGCCATTTGCACATTTCGTGTTTGTGGATATTTCTCTGGACCAAAAGAATGTTCAGGTGCCGTTTACTTTTAATTTAACACAGAAAAATATGAATGTATGTTATGTTTTTCATTCAGTTAAAGTGATGAACTTTCAATAAAAATCCCAAACTTTTGTCGAAATGGGACAGTCTGCTGGGTAGTCAGTTCTTTATCCTCTCACTGGTTGAGCAGACATACAGTACAGTCCCTTATTTGTTGCTAAACACTAACTGGCTGCAGTGCTCCGCAGATGAATGATAGGGACGAAAGTTGACCGATTTTTCAACTTCGGAAGTACTGTAGTATTTGCTTCAAATTGGAAATCAGAATTTGTGTTAACGTCTACTTTCGCAATTGTCGTTTTGTGTGTGACCAGCTGAATTGGCCTGTTTGTTCTTTCTTGCTGGGCTCTATTTGATATCCAAACACAAATGAATGCGATGTTGGCACAAGTGTGTATCTTTGTTTTGGCTTTGATGTGTGCGTGCGAGCACACATGGCCCTTTGCTGTATATTCTTCTAGGTCTTTGCCATCTCACGCGGAAGTTAGTCTGCCGGGGTCGCACTCGTGGTTTTTTTCTTTTTTTATCTTTAGAGTCCACTTAATCAATGACTGCGTTGTTTTAAGTTTATCTTTTAGCTAACCCACAAACCTACTTACTCATGGGAATCGTATACAATTGCATATGGGCTGCATGACATATTAAAGCAGCAATGCTTAGCTTTTCTTGCTTGCTTGTTTGTTTAAAGAACAAAGATGAAAATGTGATCTTAGGCTACTTTTTTCATAACTGTCAAGTGTTTTTCTAGAATCTATTAGGTAAGGGTTGTTCTAAGTTATACAATGAGCATCTAGATCACATCTCTAGATCTTGCTAAAGGCAACATTTATTCATAATGTATCAATTAATTGTTGTATGAATCCAAAAAGGGGGAGAGAGAGTCTCTATTTGGATTTTTTGAATTCCTATAGCATGTGAAAATTTGGGGTCAATACTAAACGATTGTAAGCATGTCAAATTATCCTCTAACAAAATACCGAAAGCTCAGTTGCTCCTGTTGCCGCTGTGTCATCAGTAGGTGAATGACAAGTTGAATGTAAAGGCGATTCGAGGGCCACGTAAGGTGGAAAAGCTCTATATAAGTTAAGTGCCATTTACAATTTTTCAACATTTGGACACATTGGGTTCTATGAGCCACTACTGTGACTCACTGTCACCCCCTGATAAACAACCTGGTGTCATGAGCCAAAAAGAATTTCTATAAGGAAGAAGAAACACATCAAAAAGGAGGAAGTACAAGCTTTTCATGTAAAAGCTTAGAAAAGCCACTTCACCCTGATTAAAAAACAAAACAAACAAAAAAAACCACAGTTCTCATCCAATCAGTTGATTACAGTAATAGTAATCTTTTTAAGTTTATTTATTTTTTTTATCTATTCATTTTTACTGGTCATACCCTATTATCAAGTAGCGGTCACATGCTATCCAAATTGAAAGTTCTTGAAAACCTCGAAACTTTCAAAGAGGACTGCAAGTAACAGTTTTTGAATAATCAATCTGTTGATTATTTTAATGATTAATTGATTGATTGAATTTAAAAGGTTTTCATCGCCACGCCTTTGTTACAAAAACAAAACAAAACATGTAATTATTTCTAATTGACCTAAATAATTATGACTTATTGGTTTGGTCTGTCAAGCAAAAAAAAATTGCCAAAACATTGAGTTTTTTCACTCTGCTTTCATGAAGGACTACATGAATCAGTTAACATTTAGTTAACATTTATTTCCTCATGTGAAAAGGGCCATCACAAAATTGTAAAGATGCAAAGTCAAAAGAATACTTTCTAAAGGATGTCCACTGTTTCCATCTTCTTGAACTCAGAGTCTGTTAAGTTGAGCGCTCAGTCAATCCTGAAAATCACTGACGCTTTCATAGCCACCTGCAGAGACAAGGAGGTGACAGTTTTGGGAGGGTGGGGGGGTGTGTGTGTGCGTGATTGCTCTGTAGCTAAAACCAGTTCTGACAGGCGCTCACACACACATAGACACACAGCTGTTGTATCGCCGTCCCGACCACATATGAAGTAAAGCCTCGTGTTCCCCCCACCCCCACAGCCCAACCCCGACCCTCGGGTGGGGGGGGCATGGTGGCTGCAGTTACTGCAGGGGCCTGGCAGCCGCCTTATTGTCCCCCCCCTTCCAACACTTCCTGACCGCCGCATCACTTAGTCTCGACGTGTGTCACATGTTGCTGAGGCTGATTCGGTGTCTTCCTGTTTCCTCTCTCCTTGTAGATCCACCGCGACGCTGAACAGCAGCCACTCGACGCTCAACATTCAGGTAAGACTAACTTTCTATTTGTTATTTGTGACTTTAAATTGGTTGTGTTCAGCATTGGCTGTTTGTTAACTTACTTATAGGATAACAATCTTTGTATTTTCTCCCTTTTGTTTTTGCTGATAGTTAATTGGCCCTCCGACTTTCCACATGTTCAAAAGATAGTGACGCTGTCTGACTTTGAGGCCTGGGGTAGCTTTGTCTCACTCTCAGTGAATCATATACCAAAAAAAGTGACTTCCTCTCCACAACTTTTTTTTATTCTCATGCAGTACTAACATGTCTACTGAGCGAAAGCACAAATAATGCAAATAAAACCTTGTTTTTCCAGCATAAGAAAGGACTGTTAAAACGATAAAATCACTTGTCACGTTGTTAATTAGATCCGTTTTTGTTGGCCTTCACAATTTGAATCCATTGAAATTTAGCTATTCACAGGGGTCATCAAGACCTGTTGCAAATTTAAAATGAATGTTTGTCCTGTGCTGCAAATCTCTGAAACGATACCAATATCAAACAAATGAGCAATGCTGCTTATATCAGAGACTGAGCCTCACCGTGTTTGTTGTCAGCACAGTGAAAACCTGTCAAAACCATCTGCCCTTTATCTAATATGATGCATGTTCATGTACATTTACAGTGTCACCCTTATTGACATCCCAATTGACACTAGGAAATGCTACTTTGGTCATGTGATTTGATAAACATCATTACTGCAGTTTTTCACACTGAGCGCAAAGTGTATTTATCCTGACCCTAATTCAGAAGGATTGAAAACAAAAAAAAGTATAAAATAATCAACATGAAACATCAGATGACTGAGGCCCATCAGTGCGTCTGGAAACAGATGGAATTATGCAGAATACTGTAGATAAATAAGGAAATAAAGATGGGCGGCGTCAAAAGCAAATCGAAATGATGCTAAGTCGCCTGCGTCCTCCATGTTCTCTGTCGTCAAGTGCGCCACAGCGTTATCGACCGCAGGCGCACCGTTTCCATTAAATACCAGCACAGACCTCAGAACGACCGGCATGAACTTTTTCCACCTTATACGGTGGTGTCAGGGAGCGCTGCTGATAAATCAGCTCCAGGCAGTCTTAATTAGCTGCCCTCTGATTGACTTATCCACTGCGTTTGCTTGTTAGCATCCCTGCATACCCTCACCCTCAAAGGTCCCGGGAAGTCGCATCCTAATGATGCGGGATAGGTTTTGTTAGGATTGAACATGGTCAAATACAGGGTCCAGATCTTGATCTAAAATTAGCAAGCCTTTTACATATCAGCCATCTATCATTTTACCCGTACGCAATTTTAACGGTATGGGATTCGAGTGGTGGTAAAAAAGCAAGTCTGGACAAATGTTGGAATATTGTTGCATGTGTTTCATTCTTGGGGTGTGCCGCATGCCTGGTGGAGGCAGTTGACTCATTGAGTTAGACAGATGTACCTGTGTGCCTGTATGGGAATTGTTGGCCAGCTAATGAGTATTCTATTAAATTAAGTCAGTCAATAAAGTCCATCTTAGCAATATATCAACGTCTTCGTTTAGGACTGAAGGATTTCAGGATTGAATAGTGATTTATTTCGACAGATACTGCTCATTTGATCCAATTCACAATCTTATTCAAATCAAGCTTCAGTGCATCATTCACTATGCACAGTAACGTTTATAAATATACAGAACATTACATCACAGCATCAAAACATTGATTCATTCCCTGCCATTGATGGCTATAGACATGAAGTTTCACTTGACTAGGATTTTTCAATATTCAAGTTTTATTGTCATATGCATAGTAATACTACACAATGAAATTCTTATTCTGTTCACTCCACGAGCAGACTACATTCCACAATCGAGCAAATAATAAAGTAGGCAATAAAACACAAAAAAATAGTGAAGCACTAATAAAAGAATAGACTTACATTCTGAGCATATTACAGAGTAGATGGAGTGGAAAAAACTGAGGATGATAGTGCAAAATATTATGTATTTAGCAGCTGTGCAGGATTTGTAAGATGCATGTGTGCATGTGGTAAAGTGACTGGTGATGAGACAGATCAGTGCGCGAGGGACTTGTTCATAATCCGGATGGCCTGTGGGTAGAAGCTGTTTACCAGCCACACAGTCCTGGCCCTAATGGATCTTTGACATCTATAGTCACCAGAGGCAGTGAATGAGTTAAACGCTTCCTTATTATGTAGGTACAATAAGGAGTCTCTGGGAAAAGTCGTTGACATAGACTTTGAACTGGAGCTATTTATCTTCCATTTTTTTTTATGGCCCAAAATGTAGCGTTGTTGTAGCAAGCGATAGATTGGTTAGAACAATAACCTATAATAAGAGTTATGAAGACTCCTCAGGTATTCAAAAGTGTGTCCATAGCTATTAGCTTCTCCCCGACTGCAAAAAAGTAACCTTGTTGTCATGAAGTGTGTTGCTCAGACTTAACTTTTGTCATCCTCTGAGAATAACCGGCTGGGGAACCAAAGAGGGAAATAAATGAAGGTTTTATCTGCAATCTGTGTCAGTCGGGAGAAAACACTTAAGGTAGCGAGCGACTCCGGGTATGAAAATGTGCGGGCTGGAAGGGAATGAGGGCGCTATGTGATAGGAAGGCCTGATGGCTGCTTTATCTCCTCCCTTATTTCTCACCACATTCATTTCCTCGGAAGCGGATGATTTGTTGGGATCATATCTTCTCTGTATTATTTTTCCTTCTCGAGCAACATACATTTCCTTGCAGACTTCTCTGCGGTCTCTTTTTTTTTTTAAGAGTGATGTCCAACACCTGTGAAGTTGTTGGGAAAGAGAGATTTGTGCTTGTCATGATCTGTGACAAACACGTTTTGAATACTAACCTTCCTGGTCGGGTCGCCTCCCCCACTAGAAACAGATTCGCTGATGTATCTGGCAGATGTGCTTTGAAACATAAATATTTCTGTGTCGTTCCAGTTGTTTCATTGACCTCCAGTCGAAGGGGAGAATGCCCCCCCCCCCCCCCCCCCCCCCTCCCAATCCCCCACTAAAAAGTGGGGCTGAAGGGCTCCCTTTTAGAAATGCAAAAAAAAAACATGCTGCGTTTTAGTCCAGTGGTTCTCAACCTTTTTTCAAAGGTGCAAAGCATTTATGGATGAAAAAGAAAGTACTTAAAGAGTACCGTGCCAGCCATCTGTGTCTGATTTAATAAACTTTGGAACTACATTTGAAGATATCTCTCGGCATATTTTATTCAGCAACTCTAGGCGTTAGATCATGCAACATCAAATGTTTCATTCCTGTCTCGCCTGTCAGAAAATTGTGTCATTAACGGCAATGCGTAAAGCATGATCAAGACATACAAAACTGTGCGAAAGCGTCATTAACACAATTTGGAGGTATGTTGCGTCATGTTCTGACTAATTTTCTAGAAGGAGAGGTACTTGAGAGCTTCTGTTTTAGTTAAACGGATATAAACCAACTATACAGTGATGCTTTCACCCAATGGCTTTCTTAACTTAGCAGTTCTAAATGCTCAAATACAATTTACAATAGTTATAATTGCATCAATCTCCTGTAGGCCGTGTTAACTTTCAGTGTAACAGCAATAAAATATCTGTGTTTTCACCATTAATATTTATTAAACTTTGCAAATAAGATGTTCATGCAACATTATACTATTAAGCTATCTCCTGATTGGGCATGTCGCTGCGAGTGTGTGTGTGTGTGTGTTTGTGACAGCTGTCAAAACTTGCACTAGCCTGCAAGGTTTAGTGGACAGGTGTGAGATGGTGAAGACACACACACACACACAGTTGCAATGCTGTGTTCATATGACTGACAAAAGGTTAAGCCAGCTGTCAGAAGTTTGAGTCACTTTCATGTCCGGCATGTTTAATGTCCCGTGCTGGCGTATGGATGTCATAAAGTGAGGTGACCAGTTCAGGCCTAGGGATTATCTCCACCCGCATACCCATGAATACAACTGTGACACTGAATTTTGGATTTTAAATTGTTTATTAGGAGTCTAGGATGCTTATATATTAATTGTTTGCATTCTAATTTACTGTGTCACAATATTTTGGATTTCAGTTAGTTATGTATAGTAGTATGACTTTGCAAAAAATACAAGTGATGAATCTAGGAGTTTTATCTATAAGTAGCTAGCTTTTCCAAGCAAAACACACTGAAAATCTTTGCTGAGATATCATCAAAACGGTTGGAATTAGCCAGAAAATGGCTGGCGTCCTGCAAGGCCGGTTGAAAAATGAAAACTCTCTTATGTTTTGTGAAACAATAAGCATGACAACATGCTCCGTTTTCTCTTTCAAAGGCAAATGATTGCTAATTATTCAACTACACCTACTCCCTCCTGTTAATGAGGTCCCTCAGCAGTAGTAGCTGAGCTGATTGTTCTTGGCTGAAGGATGCATATGCGTCTGACGGTGACTCGAAGGGATCCGCCTGCGATTGTAGCCCCCCAATGATGGGATTTGATTCCTTCCTCAAAACAGCTGACTTGGGGTCAACTGCAGTCTGCCAGTCCTGACAAATGCTGTTCTCAATACTCTTATTGAAGCGAGCTGAACGTTCTTTGGAACGTACAGCCGCACATGCTTGAGCACACGCCCTAGTCCAGCCGGCGAGCCAAAAGTTCTGGTGCTCCTTTGTTCTTAGTCTCATTCACTGCTTACTTTTATGCACAGGAAAAAACATATGTTGATCTGTCACCAAAAAAAATGTAAGGTTAAAAAAAACTTTACAGAAAAGCTTACTTACAGGTTTTTCAAAGCTTATTTTCCCTAAAAGATATACCTTGACTTTGGATGACTTTAGTACTTCCACCGTGTGTCAGTGAGATATCCCCATTTGTTCCACAAGGGAGACAGATCATCAAAAGTGTATAACACACACACTCACGACCTTACACTTCCTCTCAGAACTGAAAAATGTTCTGTGGGAGGACAAAGAATAACTTCCTCTCTTGCAGAAATGATGCAAAATGAAAACATGATGTCATCCATTTTGTGCCTGGACACCGGCTAAAGAAAGCTCACTGTTGGGACTCTTGTGGATTCTTCCACTTTATTTCCTTAAATGTACAAAAGCAGCTGCTCTTAATACGTAATATGGTGAAAGACAGAATCTTTTTTTAAATTCATGTTTTCATTGCACCATTGATTTAGACTTGAATTGACTTTCTCAGCAGACAAGCAGGGGTTCTGTGTACTTTTCACAAAAGCAATAAGAGTATCCTGCATTTATATAGAAAATGGTAGTTGTGACCAGTGACTTGTATATATATATATATATATACGTTGGTCAAATGTTGCTAATGTATTTAATACAACAGCAGTGTGGAACAGTTAACATGCATTGTTGTCTACAACTGCTCAATGTATGCAAAATGTCACCTACCGTGGTTTCTGTATAAGGCACATCATATATATAAGCCTTTAATTTCCTCTGCATTTCAGTTATAAATGTAATTTTTTATAATCGTTTTTATAACACCCTGTTTGAAGTTTTTACATGCATATATGCTCCAATTGTGAAGCAATTCATATGGAGACAAGGCGCAAAAAACGCAAGCTTTTTAAAAGCACAATTTCATAAAATAAATCCAGAAACTGTTTTGGCGCAAAAAACGCAAGCTTTTTAAAAGCACAATTTCATAAAATAAATCCAGAAACTGTTTTTAAATCAACAATACAAGTTTAATCTTAATTGAATCATAATTGTATTCTTTTAAACTCGATTTATCTTGGCATTGATCTGAACAGTCTTTTAATGTAACCAAGAGATGTTTTTTAAAATATAAAAAAGCTGTTTATTAATTTTTGAATAAACTGAGTTGTGAGAATGCTGGTTTATATACGTACTGTTAAAGCTTGACTGACCTATCTGATTGTTTTGTTGACATTCCCTTTAGCACAGCTCCATCTAGTGGCTGCGTAACACAACCCCAGCAACAACCGTAGCTTTTATTCTATGCAACTTCTAAATCAGTGCGCCTTATATGTGAAAACAGTACCTGACTTAGTTACTCTTATCTAACTACAAGTAAAATAACTACCATATTATAATGAAAGTAACCAGCAAACCTAAGTTACATTTTCAAGGAAACTAGCAACACTGGTTGTGACCAAAATAAAAAAATGTCAGCAACAATAGAGAAAAGAGGAAAGGGGCTTAAATTCACACAATAGTTCGTCATATGTAAGCTGAGAAAGTCATAAAAACACACAAACAGTAGTTATTTACTTTACACTTTAAATGAGAGTTTTTGTAAGCACCTTTCACAGACATCCAGATGTATCTGACAGTTTCAAGGAAGGTTTTTGCTTCCCTTTTTGAAGCCCTTTTCACATAGTTCCCACAAAAGCTTGCATCGTCTTGTAACAATAGTCATCATTAATGTCTATGGGCCTTTCACTCAAAAACAAACTCAAAATGTCTATTTTAAAATCCCCCTTCACACAGTTCCTCAAAAATGTTCTTTATCAAACTTGTCACGCCTTAACTAGCAATTAACCACCTGTGTCTTTCACCTAGCTAACTTTCTTCTTCAGTTATATTCAGATTCTGTCAACTTTCTCCATCGGCATGAACCACACCTTTCACAGTGTCAAGAAATAGGTGCGCAGTGTGAAATGGGGCTTAACGCACGTAAACAGTAGTTGTTTTCCTTCACGCTTCACACCAGAAAGTTTTCTTTTTTTTTTTCCTTTGGTCAACAGTCGGCCATTGAGCCAATTTGTCTTTTCACACCTTCTCACATTTCAAGAACTCATTTCAGCCTCCTGCGTAACAGACTTGCTTATTTGTATTCGCAGTAGGAAGTTGACTGAGTTGTTCTCAGTTAACTTCCTTATCTCCAAGCTGTTCAATTATGACCATTTACACTATTGCTTGCTTTTCAGGGTCCTCGCGGTCATCAACGTTGCCTGCTTTGTCCAGCAGAACAGTCGGGAGCAACAGTTGCTCCTCCACCACTCACAAAGACTCGGGCAGCGACATCGACAGCTTGCTGAGCGCCGAAGTGGGATATGACGGCGTATTTAACAAGGTTTGGCACACGCCAAAAACTGGACTGACTTATAGTATTGATCAGTGGTTTTCAAATAGGGATACAGGAAGACACTTCAATGGATATGTTGATTTTAACAGGGTTTGTGAAGGTATCAGCAAATCTAAGTGCTTGCAGTTACAGGAAGAATAGAGTTATCTTTTTAAACTAAGAGCAAATTAATTGGTACATAAAGCGACTGTTATGGTGACTTTTGCGAAACGTTGTATGCGTTGATTTTGATGTATACGGATTCACATTGTGATTAGTGACAACATTTTCTCGCAGAGGAGCCAAAAATAAAACCGATGATGGTATACAATTTTGGTGTTAAATTACGCCTAGAATAATCACTACAAATGTAGTTCAAAAGGCTAATAATTTAGACAGGTGTATATCAGGTGTACTTGATAGAAAAAAATATTTCATAGGGAGTGCATCATTGAAAAACAGGATAAGAACCACTGTTATAGAGTTTAAAAAAGGAAATGATATGAAATTTTCCAAAAACTAGCTATAATAACTTTAATAACCTTGGTCTGAACAAACTCTGTATAAACATAACGAAAGTGGTAGGTTTTGGTCCTTTCAGGCTGCGGCTACCACTAAAGTGCACAATGTGTTGCCGTGGCAACCAAGTGAAACGTGAATTATCGACTTTCAACCCGCTTGCGGACACCGTGGTGAGTCACGTGAGCTTACATCTTCTCCCTGTTGTGCTGTGCGAGGATAACAACATTAAGTCCTAAACTGGGAGATGAGTCCCTCTTAAAGTGTTATCGGCCGCTCACGTGACCCGCCTGAATGAAACTCGGCGGTCACGTGATTTCTCTGACTTCCCAGAGGAAGTAGAGCGGGCTGGCACAAAGCCTACCTTTCACTAGAGGCTCTCCTGACAGAAGTGTCTCTGTGACAGGCTTCTTGCACCGCAGCTGGTAGGACAATAGGCCACAGTCAGGGCCCACACCTTCAAATGAACACTTAATAGACCGTTTGTGCATGTCTGAATAGATCACACGTTTCTCACCACACCGAGTATGATTTAGGAGTGTTCAAAAGAGTCATGTCAGGGAGTGACTTGATATGCCTGGCGCTACCGCAAGGTCAAAATCGGAAGACAATGAAGAAGGGAACGTGTGAGAACACCTACAAAAAGGAATGAAATAAAAATATTTCCAGGTTGTCAAAGCAATGGTTGTGAAAATGTAGAATGAATTTGAAAAAATTGTCAGGAATGAAAAAAATGGGATAGAAAACTGAAAAGGATGATAAATGAGTGAAAATGTATTGTTTATTGAAATTTGATTTTTATAATAATACTTCCAGTGAAAATTCAAGCAGTTGACATTACGATTTATGTCAGATGAATTAAATTAAGTGAAAACAAATAGGTAGACTTGAGTGGTCAAAAATGTCAAGTGTGTTTTTATTTTTAAGCATATTTAAAAAGACCTTGATCAACTTGATCAAGTGCTATACAGTGAAATAACAGGGCAAAAAATCTGAAAACGATGGGAAAAAAAATTCAGGTGAAAACTAATTTGACAAAAAATTGTGAAAACGAAAAGAATGTGTCAAAAATAAGTACTCGTGTAACCGTGGAACAATTGTACAAAAAATGATCAGGATAAAAATTGTCAGAAGAGTGCAAAAAAAATAATTGCAAAGGAAAAGAAAAAACGCTAAAAATGTCAGTTTTAACCAAACTCCTTCCTGTACCTATACTATATTTCAGACAATATTATTTTATTCAAGACCGCACAGGCTCAGTTGATTCGGCACGCACTGATATTGTACGAACATATCACAATAACACTTGACATTTTCCAGTGACGCTAACACAATATAACAGCATTGTCACTTCACCTCAATTGTTGTAGAATGACGAGCGAGTGACGGGCGGCGACAGCACCAGCGAGGTGTCCATCTCCTGCTCCTCCACGGACGACACGGCCAGCGTGGGCCCGTCCAGCTCCAGCCCGGAAGGCAGCCAAGGCCTGGGCAGCAGCGGCTGGAGCCCAGAGGAAGGCGTTCCCCCGGGGGCCTCCGTCTCGGACGCAGGGGGCGGAATCGGCGGGGACGCCGAGGAGGAGGCCAAGGACAGAGTGACCGAGGTGCCGCGGCGTTCCTGTCTCCTGCGCAGCAGCCTACGCTCCATCTCGCCTCTTCGCCGACACAGTTGGGGACCTGGGAAGAACCACGGAGGAGGCCCTGCGATGAACCAGAGGAGGTAAGCGCTTCTACTTCCTGTTAAATTAGAAATGAAAGGATGACGACACCCGCTCATTACACCCACGCAAAATGGGGGATGGAAATTGCTCCTCTGCTTTTGCGTTTCGGCATTGAAGTCCAGGGTGCCCCAAGTCAGCTGGGGTAGGCACCAGCGAGCCTGCGACCCCTTGTGAGGATAAGCGGCTATAGAAAATGGATGGATATCGGCTTCATTATCGATGATAGGATATTAAAATAAAGGCAAATAGAATATGACTCTGGAAAAGAGTGAACATTAAAAAAAATAATTAAAAAAACACTTAAAATTACTTGAAAAATGTTAATCAAAAAGGAAATAAAGAAAAATTCATCATAAAAATGACTGAATGAAAATAATTAATTCCCTCACCGCCATTGATGTGAAAGACCCATTTAAACTGATATGAATACAAATGAGTGAACAATTCTAAACCAAAATATTGTTAGTGTAGCAAAAAGTAAAACATTAGCAAGAAATGAGCGGAAAGGTTTAAAAATGCAATTCATTAAAAAATTGTTTGGCGAAGCTTAGAACAAGTGAAATTGATGAAAGCTCTGAACATTGTGCTAAATTGTAACGAATTGTTAAAATGGGAGAAAATAATCAAGCATGGACCAAAAAAATTCGTAGTGTGAAAATGCTAATTAAACCATGTAGACGTCATCTAAAATTGTAACCGAAACCAGAAATGAGTGGAAATAGTGGAACAAGTTATAAAAAATGGACAAAGTAATGAAAATGGGGTTGGATAGTTAATTTTCACTTGCTATCTTTGTCTCATCCATCACATCCCAGCTGCAAAGGGAGACTGACTGTTCACAGGCGAAGGTATAGCTCATTGTGTATTGATTCTTCTATGTGACTAGTTCCAGTAGCTCCATAGTGCTCCGTATAGACCTAGTAGACCCCCCCCGCCCGCACTTACCATTTTTCAACACAACTGCTGCATTGTTGTTCTTTCCCCGCAGGCGATATGCTTTTTGTTGCTTGGAATGCACAAGGAGCGCACCAGTGTTCTGTAGCTTAAGCCGTTTACAGAAAACACAGACACACACAAACAGGGAATGAAAAAAGTTTGTGGTCTGAGGCTCGCGTTTCGCAGCAATTACATTTCCTAAATGGTCACACGGTGGCTGGCGGTGCATTTTGACACTGGTCATTCAGTGACATCATCCTATATTCCTACCTAAATTATTATGCCTCAAAACATCAATATGTCACCATGACGCCACACGTACAGTACATGACATCACCTGTAAAATAGGCTAATCAAACAACATTTAATATCCGTGGGATTGAACACCAATTATAGTATAGTAGACAATTAACTTTGTTAACTCATAAACATGACAAAAACCTATAAAAATACAAATAAAACGCACTCACCAATGTGAATCCGCACAGTGCCAAGTGATTTGAAATTCAAATCCATCATTCTCTCTTTCCTCAAGTAGACTTCAATAGAGTGATTTATTTTTCGTTTAATGTCCGTCAGCATGTCTTCTATGGACATGGAGGCCAATGCTGAAAGCCACATCTGCCTGATGTCCTGCCAAATGTTTTACGATGCTTCAATACTGAGAATGAGCGTTCAGCGTCGAGCGTAACAGGCTGTTACCCACGGGTACAGTTCATAGTTACTTGTATGAAAATGATGGACAAAAACTTTTCCCTGCTGGGACAGACTAGCTAGCGCGCAAAGGATAATATCTGGTTTCCTTGGAAAGTCCGTTATGAGAAAAATGGTGTCCTAAGCATACCTACAACCAGATCCATCACTTCTCCTCCCCCTGCTATTGTTAAAAAAATGTTTTGGGAGCATACAAATCTCCTGGTTCACCCAATCACACCTGAAGACAATTTAGTATGTCTCATACACCTGCCATGCAGGTTTTTGGAGTGCGGGAAGAAGCGGGAGTGACCAGATAGAACCCATGCGGGCTCTAGGAGAACATACAAACTCCACACAGGAAGGAGCAGGGTGGATTAGATAAAATAAATTTAAAAAAACTGTCCTAAAAAGCACACAGCCTGTGTCGACATTAACATCGGCCGCGCCTCGTCACTCATCCCGTCCATCCGTCAGTCAGCAGCCTGCGTTAGCAGCTGCCGT
This sequence comes from Hippichthys cyanospilos, assembly GCF_059441005.1. NCBI lineage: Eukaryota > Metazoa > Chordata > Actinopteri > Syngnathiformes > Syngnathidae > Hippichthys > Hippichthys cyanospilos. The sequence continues at coordinate 5,550,985 of NC_142372.1, forward strand.
TCCTGATTCATGTCGACGGACGACCTCGGGGCTCCGCAAAGGGCCGTGTGATAATAATGTCAGGAAGCAGGCCTCAGTGTGACGGATACGTTTGCGGCCCGTTCCCCGAGGATAGGTGAGCGCTCATCTGGTGTCCGACGATCAGCCGAGTCACGGGCGCTTTTGGTCCGCTCGAGGTTAATTATGTTCTGCTGTGATGGGCCGATGATTTGCTGGAAAATGGAGCGCCTTGCAAAACTTCAGGACTGGCAGATAAGGGAGAAGTATCGGCACTGCAGCCAACCGGGGTAGCTCATCCTGAAACGTAGCCTCCGGTTTTTCCGCCTCACGATTGCCGCCATTGGATTTTCTTACTCGGTGGCCCTTGTTTGCAGTGTAAATCCTGTTGAAATCATCTGCATCAGCATAAGCGCTGGCTGATATCAGTAAGAAGCACCAACATTTTCTAAAAGCACTGCAATAGAAGTAATGGCTGGAATTCCAATACCTCCGTAGCTATTAGGTTTTCTTTTGCTGTTCTTTGGCTCTTGTAAGTACAACAGAGGCTACTCAAGTCTAATTTGTTTTTAAAAGTCAAGTAAAAAAAAAAAAAGATCCATGTTTTCTCTTGCCCCACTTGTCGAAACATGGCGTTTTGATTCATATTGTTTTTATGAAATACGACTTGATCAGTAAAACCCACCCATTGTCATCCACCTCAGGCGTTTTACAGCTTGCCATTGAGTGGAAATGACATCACAGCTGCTAAGGAATCAAGTAATGACCAATCACGGCTCGACTGTTTTTCTGAGCTTGCTCGTGTGACATTTACAAACTGAGTCATGATTGGTCATTACCTGAAGTCGCAAAAAGAAAAAGAAGAAAAAACAAAACGTGGAATTTGCTGCTAAAGTTATAATCCCCAAAAGCCATTTGAATAATTTTGCAAGGAAATGATTGACTCAGTGCAGGCGAAAACAGGAATAGTAACACCGCGATGCTATCCTTCAAGCTGTAACGCTTTTATTCTATGTCCGCACAGCTACAGCCTGGAGGGGCTGAGT